>NW_006408528.1:38889388-38895693 GCF_000296735.1 Chrysochloris asiatica
GTGGCAGCGGTAGTGAGGTTGGCCCAGGATCGGATATTGTTTCGTTCTGCTGTGCATGGGGTCACTATGAGTCGGTTACGACTCGATGGCACCTGACAACAACAACAATTACTCTAAAGCAAAAACAATAAGGTAAGCGGGGGCAGAGAAACTAGATCACTGGATGTGGGAGCAAACAGAACAGAAGAAAATGAGAACACTGACACTTTACAAAAAAAGTAAACATTGTCACTGAGCAACTTGTGGAGAACTAGTTAAATGAGGACCTAATATGCTGTCAACATTCACTGAAAATACAATATTTTGTTTCTCAGGACCTCTGATGGGGTGCTCTAGATCAGCACTGGACTGTGAACCATAAGGTCAACAATTCAAACCCACCTTGGAAACCCTATACAGGATGGCCAAGTCGGAACTGATTCAATGGCACTTAACGATAACAGAAGAGAAATAACATACACACAGACACACACATTTTCCTCAATAAATTTCACAATTTGGAAAAATCTCAACTTTATGTAAATATGTTCAGAAGCAAAATAAAGTCATTTTGATTCCAGTAGAATATTTATTCAAAATTTGCTGGGTTAACCATAGTGTTTGGAGTTTTTATGATCTTTACTTTCAACCGAGTTTCCAATAGTCTATTGTCTTATAAGCCATAGTTTAGGATGACATTTACTAAGAGTGCTGACAATGAGAAATCATTGCTTTTGTGAATCTGCCATCAAGCTCAATTCTGAGATTCTAGATCCTGGATAATGTCCATCTAAAGCTTTTCCAATTCTCGTGTCAACCTCAGATCCTGCAACTTTGACTTGATCACCAAGTTAGAATGTGTTCTGTTATTCTTTGTGCTAAGGAAGAACTCGAGGTAAATTATGGGCTTTATACCCAAATTATAAATCTGAGTATGATAATTCTTCCAATATGAGGGCATTTCTACTTTAGTAATAATTTTATTTAAAACATAGCTATCTCAGACTCATTACGTCTCCTTTAACACAAAAAGTACAAACCCCACAAAACTAATTCTAACTTGCTTGATTCATATAAGTTAATATGGTTCTTAAACAATCCTTACTGAATTTATCAAAAGTGAAAACTATGTGAAGAAATCTAGTAAGTTTTGGGATCAATAGTGTTCCTCTATTTTATAAATTTTGGAATAGTTTAAAGCACAAAGTATTATGTTTTAAATACCTTTTAGAGATACCATGTTGATAAAAGGCCAAAAAAAATATTCAGAAAACTTCTAACAATGAAAAACCTGCCTAGTAAAGCTATTTAACCCAACTTTCTGCAGCCTAAAAAGCATAGAAATGTTTTTTATTAAAGTCACCCACAATTTACCTTTCTTAATCTTTTAGCACTCCCAGACTACTCTATTCTCAGGACACTAAACCTGAGGGACAACTCTCAGAATATTCTTACCACACACACCTCCATTTCATAGTTTTAAAGTATTTCCTATGTGCCCAGCATTAACACCCCTTTTAATTCCTTCTCTTACTAGCTACATTTGATCATTGATAAAGCTATCAAGATACCAGATAATATAAGAAACTGACCTAGAGTTCTATTCCAGGTACTCTGATTCCAGAGATACTACGTTATGCTCAAGTACTGATGGGAACTCAGGTACAAAGCCCAGTTCAGGCCACATTGCTCTGAATCCTGCCCTTGCTGAAGAACTTGCTCGGATTTCACTTCTACCGTCTAGACTATAATGAAGATCTGGCCCTATTGTCATTTTATGGAACAGCCTTTACTGCTGAGGCTCACATGGAGAAATCTTCACTTCTTTCATTAAAATGTGGCTTTCAGATCTTTTATAGTCACCACATGGGACCTTGGGTCACGATATAGAACTCTGAACTTGGATGCATTTTTGAGGGAGTCTTTATTACTGGAAAGTTGGGTAATGACTTTGGCATGAAGCAATGGCTCTGGAGATTCACTAGATCACTAAAGAGTTGAAGAGAATGCAGACTCCCGAGATAAATCACAAAACTCGAATCTCAAAACTTTGAAGGAGAATGAAGTTAAAAATATAGTCAAAAGACATCAAATGTAACAAGATTCTTTCAGTTCACATGCAAACACAAAATTCCTTTTCAAAACCTTCAGCATCATTAGAATGATAGACACAATGTATTCTCTAAAATTTATTTACAGTTAATAAGTTAAAAAGCAAAGTACAACCAGATTGTAAATTTTAATCATATGCACATCAAACTGTCCAGGGAAACACTTCGGCTCCATTACAAACAATTGCCTTCTAATGCACTTAAGACGTAACAGTCTATCAAACAATATCTTAAACACACCAATAAAGTAAATACTATGTATATATAATTCATTAAAAACCATCAATTTGAAGAGTGCTGTGGCAACCCTCAAAACAAAAACAAAAAAAACTTCTTGAGTTCAAAACTGCTCAGATTTTCTTGTATTCAAATATTTTAAAAGCTTTTTTATTGAAGAGTTTTCAGAAAAATAGTATTATCATTTGCACAAACAAATCAGTAAGTGTCAGCCACCAGCTTAAGTCACACTTGTCCAACAGGGTACTCAACCTTGGACAAAATAAATACACACCACAACAGTAACACTTTGCACTATTAACAATGAAACTTGCCCTCAACAATCATGATGTTACTGGTTTTAACAAGAAAAATAAGTTGCTGGTTGACAGGAAAGAGATTAAAAAGTGACATCAGGTTGTCTGAGGTGCCGGTCACCACATTTAGGCACTCAAGAGTTGAAAATTAAATAAACGCGTAGCAAAATGATACATTTACTTCCCAGCTTCCCCCGACTTGTGCCATATGAGTTATAAGAGAAGGCAAGATAACAAACAGAGATCATGGGATTCCGTTACAAACTATACACAGGCTAAGCTACAGACTCACTTTAGAGGACAGTACATGGATGCCTCACAGTCAAGGCCACTGTGCCAAGTTTCTTTTCACATTCTGCCCAAAGTACCCCTAAAATACTTTCACTTTACTACTAATATACTAATGAACTATCTTAGAATTTTCTTCACATTTTAGAAGTTGCAACATAGGTTTTGCTAAAGAAAACTTGGCAAAAATAAAGTTTTGTGGTTGGTGTGTTTTTTTACATCCTACTTCAAACTTGAAATGGCATGATTTGTTAAGAGATCAGATAAATAACATATTGAATTCAGGGTGAGCAATCAGATTCAAACTGTAATCAGGGAACCCAACTGATCCCAACAGGTATTTATGTGAGTTCAAGTGCAATCTCAGTCAAAATAAATGATGGTGTTGATGACGATGATGGTGTTTCAGTCATGTGCTGAGCAAAGCTATCCTCCCAGTTAGGTCTAATTTTTAAATCCTCTGGGAAACTATCTAGATAAGCTGCATGTTGACGTTACATTCTAATATGGCCATAGGATTTCTTTTTTAATTATATAAAACTATATACAATAGTGAAGTGGTACAAATATTCTTTTTTTCCAGGTGCTAGTTAGCTATAAAAGTTAGCAATATATTTTGGGGATGAAAACCCTATGCATCTGAAATACAATTAGCAATGGAAGCTAACAATGGAAAGAAATATAGCTAAGCTTCCTATCACACAAGTATTATTTAACACTCTTCATATTCTAATTATTGACTTTTATTTAATCATGTGACAGAATCTGTAACAAAGCATTATCAATGATAAGTGAATAAATGACTATGAGGCTTATTGGGAAACTGGCATAAAGTCATATATATGCATATACATATATATGTATATATATATATAGTTTACAAAAGAACACTGAAATTAATATCATAAAATGTATGGACTATAAAGTTTGAAAGATTCATTTAGGAAAGCTATGCCATTGGAATTCTGGGAACACAAGAGTCAAAATTTCAACTCTCATTGTTTTCCTAAGAAGCTGCCAAGCAGAGATAAACCTCAGTATTAAGGATTTCATATGCCAAGTTCCAGCCCGGTATGGATCATTCCATGGCAGAATACTTTAATTTGAAAGGATAGTGGTACAAAAACACTACTTAACCCTTTAGGTATTGCAGTAAAAGCTGGCTGTGGCACCACTGGCTAAAACCATCAAGTCTTGCTGCCACCAATGACCAAAGGCACTTGGATAATCAAGAATTCCACACTGGGCCATATGGTATAAACACTATTATAAAAGTGTAAATGAAGGGTCCGTTCTCTGTGTGGCTCGCTTGCTTGATTCCTGTGGTCTTCATTTTTCCAAGACCTATAACCATAAACATTTATGAATAGAAAGTAGATATATAAAAAAAGGAAATTCATGAAACAAAAAGCCAACCAGTGGTCATGTTTACAAAAGTGATATTAGTCTGGACATTTCTTGTTATCCATCAACAAAAACAAAGAAGAAAAGACTAGATCTACTTTGCCCAAAGAAAGTTCAACCAAGTTATTTGATTCCAAGAAATGTGTCCACCCCTCTAGATCATTATTAATTCTGAGAATTCTAATGGGTATTCTGTTACCATTTTAAACACAACGTTTACACACATTCACTTTCCATATTCAACTCCCATTTTGAACTAAATCATCCTTGCAAGTTTTGCTAGATTTGTATTTGAACCATTACATGGAGGGCCAAATCGTCTCTAATTTGATTTCATTCATGCCTGTAACCAACACCAGTTCTTTATAATTCATCTTTTATTGTATCACAAGCTAAGGGGTTTTATTCAATTCAGAAGAATTTGCGAAGTCAATTTTTCCTAAACTTTTGAGTATTCTGCCATTTTCTTTAGAAGCTCAGTATATACAAACATTAAATTTCACTGTAAAATCTTCAGAAATACCTTTAAAATGTTTAAACATTTGTACTTTGCATCTCTGTAATCACTGAGCCCATAAAATAAATTCAAAGCCATAGAAATCCTTGCATTACTAACAGTCATAAGCCTGAACCTCTTTAAAAATATCCTTGGTCAAAGCTTTGGAATCCATTTAAATTTAGGGAACGAGTGGAATTCAGAACACCCTGAGCACTAACGAGTGCAACACCACAAAATTTCGAGCTTTCTTCCAGAATGAGGGGTGGCAATCAAAAAGAAACGGGGAAGGGGTATAAAAGCAACTAAAATCTGACTTTATTACACAAGCACGAAACGAAATTCCTTTGGAAAAATAATGACTTCTTCGGAGGACTTCCAGACCAGTGAGGTAGAGTCCAAAAGGGAGAAAACCGATATGCCCCTCTAGTCCGGGAGACATCTCAGTCTGGGATTAGGGAAAAAAGGGACCTCCCCTTCGAGGCCAGCGGTCTCCTCCCTCTGCAGACCCAGTGCCGGGAGGCAGCAGAGGACACACCTGCCCCGGAGTCCCAGACGGCGGCGTCGCATCCCGCAGGCGCGGGGCAAGGAACACCATCCGGTGACTTCTTCGCCTGTAAAGTGCACTAGGGGGCAGGGTCCTGGCCGGATCTGTAAACACTCGACTGACACTTGTTCATTCCTCCAGGCGGAAGCTCAGTCCCTGGGTGGGCGGCCCCGGAGCCGTCGGAGGGGGCGGCGCAGGCCGAGAGGCTGTACCTCGGCAGGCAGACTGGACGCAGCCGGCAGGAGGCGCCCTCACGGTCTCGGCTCACACTCGGGGCACCGGGAAGCGGCGGAGCCTCACCACGGGTTCCAGGTTCACTTGCAGGACCTGCTGTGCTTGGTGCCGCGCCGCCGCCAGGCTGCGCTCGCCCCACACATCGTTGCCAACATGGATGGTGGGGAAGGTGGTCAGCGTCGGGGTGGCCGCCCTCCAGATCTCCTCCAGGGTGCGACCCCCGAAGAAGGGCCCGAGGGCCACAGGCTTGGCCGGGCAGCTCTCCTCGGGAGCGGCCGGTGGCGGGGGCTTCCTCCCTCGGGTGGCGGTTGCCGGGGCTCGGCGGCGCCTCCTCCTGGCCGCCGTGCCCGGGGTGGGCCTGCGCTTCTGGCCGCGGGCAGTGGGGGGCGGCGGGGGGTCTGGGACCAGGGCTCGGCAGGACGAGTAGCCGTAGACGTCCTTGCTGCGCAGGATGTGCGGGGAGAACTGGTGCTTGAGGCTGCAGAGGAAACTCCAGAGCTCCGCGTCCGAGCTCATGAACTCCGTGCTGCGGGGCATGAACAGCTTGAAGGCGTCGCCCAGCGCCTTGGTGCTGTCGGCCAGCGACACTTGCGACCGCGAGTACACCACCTTCTCCTCCCGTGCCTCCAGTGCGGCCCCTCCTCCCGCCCTAAGGCTGCCGCCCCGTGCGGCCGCGGCCGGAGCCGCCGGGGGCCGGCGCCGCCGCCTTTTCA
>NW_006408528.1:38895827-38907060 GCF_000296735.1 Chrysochloris asiatica
TCGCCTCCGCCGCCGCCCCTCCCCCTCCGAGGGCGGAGGACGCGGGCGAATATCCTGCCGCCCGGTACAAGATGGCGGCCGGCGCCCACCCCTGGGCTTTGTCATTGGACGGCGCTTCGTCCCTTGGTTTCTCTTTCTTCTCTCTTGCCTTCTTTCGCCCTCTGCCTTTCTTTAAATGGGCCCGCCTCAGGCCCCTCCTACCGCGGCCCCGACTCCACCCATTGGGTGCTCTCAAGAGAGGGGCGGGGACAAGTGGGGAGAGGCCAGTTCCTGGAAGATGGTGGTGGTGGTGGGTCTTGAATGCGTGTCAACAGTTGAGTAGGTCTATGGGGAGTGGTGCCATGTCTAGAGGAAGGGGTGGGGAGAGTCATGGTCTCTCAGAGTGAGTGGTGTGGATCTGTGAGAACAACAAAGAGAAGTGCCCAAAGGCTTGTTTCTTGTGTCATAGTGAGGAAATTGGGGTGGAAGTCTAGAGAGAATGGACCTTTCAGAATTGCTTTCTAAAACCACAAAGGCCTCTTTTGGCATCTTCACTCAACCTTTCCCTTTCTTAGCTTTTATCCACCTCAAGAAATCAAGAGTAATCCAGAATCCTTCAGGTGATCTGGGAGGCTTCTGTGTGGCTGCCTCTCTAGACAATGGAATCATCTTTATATTTAAGAACTCTGCTTATCATGGTAGCAAAAGCTTTCACATTCTATACAAATAAATAATTGGGTACTCTTTGTTCAAGGTGATCAAAGATCAATCGTGTCAAAACCATTGTGTTTCCATACAATAGCTTTGTTTTGAAATACACAGTTCTTTCTAAAGGTCACTTGACTTTTCATTTGACTTTTAAATGTCCCTTTGGAGCACCATTCCTATCATTTAGTAAAGGTGTACTATTACATACAATCAGTAAGATTCCCAAGAAGAGAACATATTTTTAAGAACACATCTTTGCTGCTTTCAGTACCTAGCTCAGCACCTGTTACAAGGTGACTACTCAATATGTTTGTTGAGTGAATTAATGAAATAGCACCGGTTGTTTTAAAATTGAATGAGAAAAATACTGAAAATTGCTTAGAACAGGACAATTTCACATTTTGTATTTATACTGCATTTTCCTCAGAATCCACTTAAATTTTTTAAGTTAAAATTCTCCCAATACTTTGAACTTTGAAATAGCATGTAAATCTTATCCTTCAGTGAGCATCTTATTTTACAGATAGAAAATTTCTATAACAGACGTTTTGTGATTTACGTCAATACTTTAGACTGAAGGAAACATAGTTCAATATTTGACAGATGTGGAACCCAGAGAAGTTCAGTAATAGAGTTTAGTAATAGGACTGGGATTGTAATTTGGGTCTTTGACATCCTAATCTTGCAATCTTTCTGATGGCATTTCAAATTGTACTGCCCCGAACCTAAAGGGTTTACCAGAAAATGCTTTATGCATTGATGGGGGTGGCCAAGGGTTTGTGCTGTACACCTATTCCCACTTTCACCCCACACCTCACCCAAAATCCAGCAGTTTATATTTATATATTGAATTTACAATATTTTGCTTAGTTCAAGAAAAAACTAAAACAATATTTCAAAAGTTGCTGCTCTACACACACCAGAACATCTGACATAACAGTGGTTTATGACAAAAACAAAATTGACCAGGAGATCATATCCATCAAAATCATAGTAACTTTCTAGAAAAGCACACCCTGATCTCAAAACAAGAGCATAGAGCCAATTACCAGGTTCCTAAATCCTTATAAAGAAATGATATTGCAACAACTGTTTATCACCATTAGCTCTCTTGATAATTCTGGGAATACATAGTGATGTGAAATTTGAATAACTTCCATTGGAATGCCCCTGGTAGACAGAAAATCTCACAAGAGTAAAGCAGTGGAAAGTTAGGGAGACTTCATTAAAAAAGAAAATGACTATAGTTTTTCATATTGGTATTCTCCATCCCTTACCATGTTACTCATAATATTATAAATACTTAAGGGGGTGCCACATAAATATGCACCAAGCATCAGTTAAGAGGATAAATATTTTGTCAACAATGTTGAATCTCAAAAACAAAATTTTCAACAAATTGCAGAGCATTCAATAATACATTATATAATGGATGCTCATTTAATTAAGACCAAACTATTTTTAAATGATTTTTTTAAGAACTAACATGTTAAAGAGACTCCTGGTGTGGCTCTGAGGGTAAATGTGCCAGACTGCAACCATTTGAACTGCAAGGTCGGCAGTTCAGGCTCACCAATTGCTCCTCGGAAACCCTATACGGGGTCACTATGGGTCAGAAACGACTTGACGGCACTTAATAACAACAACCACAATATGTTAAAGAGAAGCATGGTGGCACTGCAGAACAAGTGCAGGCCTGTGAACCACACAGGTCGACAATTCAAGCCCACCAGCCGCTCCATGGGATAAGGCTTTCTGCTCCCACGAAGATTTACAGCCTCAGAAATCCTGTACAGAGTCACTATGAATCAAAACCGACTTGATAGCACTTAACAACAGCATAATGTTAAAGGACTTAAGTTGTTTTATACTTTTAAATTTGGCATTGTTTGCTTGCTAAGCTCTGTTTCTTCATTTCTTATATTTTTCCATTTCTTCTGGACCTCTGCCTTTTGCTTATCACAAATATTCTTACAAATGGTTTCTTATCAATTCTCCATAAGTGAGTAAACTTACACATAAAGCTAACATATTAATCTAATTCTTAGAACATCATAAATAATAAAGTTTATAGAAAGTTATCAAATTACATTTTTTGTTCTTAAAGAATGATAGTTTAAAATCCTCTGTGTTCCCCAAGATGTATGTCAACATCACTAGGCCATGAGCCCCAGTATTGTCTGGTTGTCCTCCATTTTGTGATCTGATGTGTTTATTCTCCATTTTATGATGGATTTCAAATCTTAATCTCTGTATGTTAATGGGAAGTCTTGGTGTGGCACTGTAGGATAAGTAGTGAACTGCTAACTGCAAGGTTGATGTTCCAAGAGGATCAGGCTGCTCTGTGGAAATCCAACATAGGGTCGCTATGAGTCAGAACCAACTTGATGTCACTTAACAGCAACATACATTAATGAGAGTTCTGGTGTGGTGCTGTTGGATAAAAACTGGACTGTTAATCTCAAGGTCAGCATTTCAAACCCACCAGTCACTCCTCGGAAAACCTATACAGGGTTACCATGAGTCAGAACTATCTCGACAGCCCTTAACAACAACATATATGTTAATGAGATGGGATTAGAGTGAGGTGTATCTTGAGTCACAGACTTACAAGAGCGTGTGACTCAAATCCCAACCTTTCTCAAGTCACATCCTTGCTTGAGTCACACATTTTGTCTTATAAGTGATAAAAGGAGAGAGAATTGAGCAGAGAGGAGAGGGACCTCATTACCAACAAACAAGAACCAAGTCCACAGTGCAGCCTTTGGACCCAGAGTCCCTGCACTGAGAACCTCCTAGACCTAGGGGAAGGTTGATACCCAGACACCTGAAGATCTCCAAGGAAAAGGGTCCAACATATATTGAAAGGAGATAAGGACCTTAGCACAGAGCTACAAACAAAGCAAACCTTCCCTTCAAGTGGGCCCCCTGAATTTGGACTTCTGGCCTCCCAAACTATGCAGTTTTGTCTGTTAAAACAATCTACTTGTATTTCTGTTACAGCGGTGCTAAATAACAAAGAAAAGAAAACTAGCTATATAACGCTTGTTGTTAAGTGCCATCAAGTCGATTCCGACCCATAGCAACCCAGTATAGGGTTTTCAGGAGCAGCTGGTGAGCTTGAACCACTGACCTTGCAGTTCAAACAACTTTGCGGTCTGACGCATTAACCCACAGCACCACACCAGGACTCATCAAAGTATATTACTATTAGGGATCAATCAAGTTCAGGCATGCACAAGTTTATCCCAAACAAATGTATTTAAATATGTCTCTGTGATTGGTGAATGACTACAGGTAAATTATCTTCGTAGCACACTTGCTTAGTATCATTTTTGTGGCTAAGTGCTGTCTAGTCGGTTCCCACCTATAGTAACCCTGTCTAGGGTTTCCAAGGAGCGGCTGGTGAATTTGAACCACCGACCTTGCAGTTCAAACCAACCTTGTAGTCGAGTGCTTATTCTGCAGCACCACACCAGGACTCCATTAGGGTGCCTTTAAAAAAAAAAGAGGTAGAATCAAAACAGTGACTTCCAAGGGAATCTGCTGGGCCAGTTAAATTCAAGAAAGAGGTCAGCTCAGAATGTTATAGTGACTGCTTTGGGGGATCCCAAAAGAGTAATATTGATAGATTTTCTCAATCTAGGATGATGGGGTTTATTAGGATCATGGGAGTTTATTAGGAAGCTGTTTTAAGAAAGTTGAAAACTCCTGTGCCAAGGAATTTATTTGGTCCATCACAACAATGCACCTGCTCCTTCTTTGAGGGTAACAAGAGTAGTCCTATGTTAATTTCATTGGAAAACACCTCATTCACCCTACAGCCCTGATCTTGCCCCTATAGACATTTTATTTTTTTTGTTCCAAAGCTCATCATTTAAAAGGAACATGATTGATCTTTCATAAGGATGCTCAAACTGCCATTTTCACATGGTGTACGTCAGAGAGTGCAGAATTGTTTGGGAAAGGGTTAGGGAGATGGAAACATTGCCTCCAGAAGCCTGGAGACCTCAGTGGAGGAGACGTTGAATAGTTTCACATTTTGATTTTTTTGTTTAATGTTTCTGTTTTTTGTTTTGTTTTTAAGTGTTTATTGTGAATCAAGTGAAAATTTACAGGGCAGATCATCAGTTTTACATTTAACAAATCATATACTTTATTTCATTACAACTATTATAATCCCCTCCATGTACTATCAGTTAACAGTATTTCTCGCTATACATTTTAGCTCTTTTTTTTTTTAAACACTCAGGCATATATAATAATTTAAGACACCAAAACGCACATTCTGCAAGCCTGCCTCCCTGGCTGCTAACTCTCAGTCCTTCTCTTTCCATGAATTTAGAGCCCTCAGCTGCTCCCTCTCTCCATGTGCCTATCTCTGCCTCCATTTTTGGTGTTGCTGCTTCTCTGGATAGGATCCCGCATTCCACTCGTGCTCTTTTTCCTTGATGGTCCTAGGATCCTCTGTTTCTGGACTGTAAGATTAACTACTCCTGTTTCTATGGTTTTATAGCAATACTTTCTGACTTACCCTCATAGATGTATGTTTTCTGTAGTGTTATTAGGTGCCCTAGAGTCAGCTGTAACTCATCGGATTCTATACACAAAAGAATGAAATATTACCCAGATGAACTGGGAACACCATCCTCACAATTACTGTGTTTAAGCCCATTGTTGTTGTTACTGTGTCAATTCATCTCACTGGGGGTCTTCCTCTTTTCATTGACCTTCCACTTCACCAGGAATGATCTCCTTCTCCAGGGACTGGTCTTTTCTGACAACCTGTACAAAGAATGAGAGACAAAGTCTCAACATCTTTGCTTCTAAGGAACATTCTGGCAGTCCCTCTTCCAAAACAGATTTATTTGTTCTTCCAGTAATCCATAGTGTTTTAAATATTCTTCTCCAACACCATAATTCAAATGCATCAATTCATCTATGGTCTTCCTGATGCATTGTTCAACTGTCACATGCATATGAGGCCATTTAAAATGCCATGGCTTGGGTCAGGCCCCCCTTAGTCTTCAAGCTGACATCTTTGCTATTTAACACTTTAAAGAGATCTTTGCATCATATTTGCCCAATGCGATATGTCCTTTGATTTCTTGACTGCTGCTTCCTTGAGCTTTGATTATGGATCCAAGTAAAATTGAATCCTTGACAACTTCCATCTATTTTCCATTCATCATGATGTTGTTTATTGATCCAGTTGTGAGGGGTTTTGTTTTCTTTCCATTGTATAATAATCCATACTGAAGGCTGTGTTCTTTGATCTTCATCAGCAAGTGCCTCAGGTCCTCTTTGCTTTCAGCAAGCAAGGATATATCATCTGTGTATTGCAGGTTGTTAATGAGTCTTCCTCCACTCATAATGCCATGTTCTTTATGTAGTCCAGCTTCTTAGATTATTTGCTTAGTTTCCAGTTGAATAAATATGGTGAAAAAAAAAAAACACAAACAAACCTTAACACACACCTTTTCTATTTTTAAACCATACAGTAGCCTCTTGTTCTGTGTCATAGTTAAGAGTTCTGGAATTCCTGTTCTTTGCAGTGTTGCCTATAGTTTGCAACACTCCATGTAGTCAAATGCCTTTGCGTAATTAATAAAACACAAGCAAACATCTCACTGGTATTCTGTACTTTCAGCCAAGATGCACATGACATCAACAGCGACACCCCTCTTTCCACGTGCTGCCACTGCTCTTTAAATTGTCTGCAGCAGAATTTTACTTCTGTGTGATAGTAATGATAAGGTTTGATGATTTCCACAGTCTGTTCAGTCACCTTTCTTTGGAATGGGCACAAATATAGTATTTGTTTAAAAAGAACAATTTGGAATTAAAAACAGAAAAATGTCATTTGAGAAATGAAAAATGAAAATGTATTTCTTAACTGGACTCCTGCTATGGAGCTGTAGGATCACCACTGGTCTGTGCTGACAGTTCAAACCTACCATCTGCTCCTTGGAAACCCTATATAGGGCCGGTATGAGTTGGAACGGACTCGACTGTACTGAACAACAACAATAACAATAATTTCTTAACTACTTAGAACCTTTGCTACAAGGCCCATTTCTATCAAAATCATTGGCTGCATAAACAGGTGCCAAAAAAGAAAAATGTATGTAAGTGGTTCAAAGCATCAGCCCCTAAGTCAAATAGATCAAAATATATTTGGACAGACAGTTGTCTTTACATTCTGAGTCTGTTTTCTCCTCTATAAAATGGGTGTGATCTCTACTTTGGTGGATTCTTTTGAAGATTGGGTAAATCCTGGTGTGGTGCTGTGGGTTAATATGCTGGACTACAAAGTTGCTTTGAACTGCAAGGTCAGTGGTTGAAGCTCACCAGCTTCTCCTCAGAAACCCTATACAGGGTTCACTGTGGGTCAGAACTGACTTGACAGCACTTAAAAAACAACAACAAATAGTGCCTGCAGCAACAAACACAATTATGAGTGTTGGCTTACCCAACATATTTCACCTCTTGTCTTCCAGTGGGAGTCATGAGATTAAAAAATAGTAATAGAACTCAAGAGAGGAAAATAAAAGTGTTAAAACTACAAGGAAACTTAGAAACCACCTAATGAGTCCAACACTCTTAATTCAGATGAGAAGACTGAAATGCCATGGAAGTTGCCATAGTCACAAAACTGGATGGGGGAAGACTTTGAACTGGAACCAAAGTCCTAAAACTAGAGGCCCTGAACTAGAACTGAACTAGGTCAGACTCATTTCTATCCTTTAAAACTTTATGCTTAATCCAAGGGGATAGCAGTACTTTTTTGTTCAAATCATATTCAACAAAGCATGATTCATCAAGAGAAAAATTTCTACTTTTTTCTATAAAAATAATTCTAAAGTAATTTAGAATTTTCTAGAAAAGTTACCCCAAAGGTCTGATATGCTTTAAGATTATATAATATGAAATACTTAACGACTATATACTTTGAGGGACCTCTGCTTTCTGAAAAATGGAATAGATGTTCTTTCATTTCTTCTGCCCACTTATTAAAACTTAAAAATTATGAAATATATAAGAGGGCTCCAAAAGTTTGTGGAAAACTTAAACGAAAAAATAATGGAATTTTTCCAGAACTTTTTGAATAGCCCTTGTATATAAATATAAATGTGTGTGTGTGTGTGTGCGTGCGTGCGTGCTTTTGTTTAAACTAAAATCAGAAGACTCTGAAAGGTGGAGAGAAGAAAAGAAGGCCGCCCAGATAGGGACCTCAGGACTACATGATGGTGAGTTCCCTGAGCTCTCTTTTTACTTCGGACATCTCAAACCATGTATTAGAAAAACCAGCAACTCAAAATACCAGTAGATGCAGAAAAAAAACCTCCAAAAACCTGTAACCATAGCCTTCTGACTGGGAAAGAGGCAGCCTAGCAAAACTTTTAGAAAATAATTTCGCCTCCATAGTACACCACCGCCACCACCACCCCTACTGCAGTAAAACATCATGAACGTAAACTGTAGCTGCTAGCTATCCTTACCAGATTGGCAAGAGACACCCCAATGCCACTGCTGGGCTGGCATCAGAGAAGGCTGGGTAGGATTAGGACCTTCATCTTGGCTGGGTGCAAAAGAGACAACCCCTCACCACTGGTGTCAGTGGAGATTGCATGGGGAGCAGGAACAAGACATGCCTATCCCCTTCCAGGCAGTGGAGTCCACTAGAAAGATCTCCCAACCCTCACCCGGTGCAAATAAGGTCTTACCCTCCTTATCTTGGGTGTAATTGGAAGCCAAGTGGGAAAGCTGGACTCAAGCTGGTAACAGGTAATGTCCTTCTGCCTCTGTTGCAATTGTTAAGTGTCATAGAGTTGGTTCCGACTCATACTGGGTTTCTGATGAGAGACTGGTGAGGTTAAACTGTCATCCTTGTGGTTCAAACAGATCTTATGGTCCAGTTTATCCTACAGGGCCACATCAGGACTCCATTTGTTTTTGTTAAATGCTTTCGAGTCATTTCTGACTCATAGCGGCTGGTGAATTTGAACCGCCAGCCTTGTGATTCAAACCGACTTTGAAGTCTAGCACATTAATCCACAGTGCCACACACACATTTTTTGGGATTACCCAATAAGCAAGGTAAACATGGGCCTATTTTAGTAACCTGTAGTGAGCAATTTCAATGTGAGTTGGAAAACAGGGAAGTAAGCACAAGTCAGTCCATGCTGTTATTTCTTACTGGATACTCAATCCGTACTAGGGATTGTAAATAGAAAAACGGCTTTGATTCCGTAGAGAGGTGCTGTGGTACTGAATCTCATTCACCACAAATCTGTCAAAAAGCACAAGTATGATCATCTATGTATGAGTAAGGCACAGCATGGCCATGAAGGAGTCTATAATCTAAACGGTTGACAACCTTCCAAACACAACTAAGTTGTCCCAACCCAACTAAGAAATATGACACATATCTCCACTGAGTAGTATCCAATCTGTCTGGGCAGGGCTGATGAAAGGAGATAGGGATAGGACTCTTGTGGTACAATAGTGAATAATTGTTATCAGGACTGACTGCGAGGGTTGGAAATGTAAAGGTAAATGTTTTGTAGCAAAAGGAGGGAAGTGGTTGACTTTGCAGTCCAGGAGCGGAGGACCTTGGGACCATCAAGAGAGAAAAGCAGAAGTGCAAGACCCTACCCAGAGAAGCAGTGATGCCAGAGATGGAGGGGGAGACGATGACGCGGAGAGATGGAGCGGCTGGGGACTTTAGACCCAGAGAGGGAGAGGGGCTGTGTGCTGACGACCAGGGTGCAGGCTTGCAGTGTGTACCCTTTGGTTGGTTGATGATGCAGGGAGGGGAATGTAACCATGGCAATGAAATTATATACACTAGGATGAATGTAAAGCTAATGTTCTCCCATGTAAACTATCACATAATTCACAAGAAAACATTTTTTTAAAATCATTTTAAAAAAGAGAGAGAGAGAGAGATGACATATTTCTTTAGTAAATGGTTTCCCTGGTGGTGAGGATAGGCTGGGTCTGAGGTAGGGAAGTGTGCCACAGGAAGATACTACATCTTTCATAGAAGGAAAAGAACACAAGGGTGAGATAAAGTGGTTTTGCTGATGAGCCTCCAAGGATGGATACAATTTGGAAATAGAGGATATAACCATAGCCTACTCATCCTGAAGAATAGGGCATGCAGAATAGTAACTATTTCATGGGACACTTGGGAAGATTGAATGAACTTGGCAAAGGTAAATTAAGGTTGGAGATGGAATTAAAGTGGCTAATAAATGGATTTTAAAAAATAAAGGCACCATCTTGGAGTATCTAGGCAACATCAGCGCAATCACAAGGGTCCTTGAAAGTAGTAGAGGGAAGCAAAAGAGGAAGAAGGGTCAGAAAAATGCAACACTGTTGGCTTTGAAGATGGAGAAGCTGGCCATGAGCCTAGGAATGTAGGTGAGCTCTAGAAGCTGAAAAAGACAAGGAAATTGACTCAGAGCCTCCAGAAAGGAGCCCAGCCTTGCTGATATCTTGATTTTATTCCAGTGAGACCCATATTGGACATGTAATTTATAGAACTGCAGGATAATAAATTTGTGCTGTTTTAAGCTACCAACTTGGTGGTAAATTGTCACAGCAACTTTAGAAAGTCAAAGTGTCTGTAGGCACTAGGAGGTAGGTGGTACAGGAACAACAGACTAGAGCTAATGAACCAACCATACTTAAGAAGTGCATAAAAATTGCCATGAATCATCAAGGGCAGGCTTCCGGTGGAGTAACATAGGTCTGTTCCAATGGTGGTGCCACTAATGGCTTGATTTGAGGTGGAAGGATGTCTAATTTACTGAAAGGAATAATCAAAATTAGCATTCAAATTCAAAAGTATCACACATTCCTGATGTTCCAGAATTCTCTTATTATTTTCTTTCTGACTGGAGAACTTCCTTTGTTAGAACTTCCTTTTAGGATAGGTTGGCTGGCAACAAATTACAAGACTTTCCTTCATGTGAGAATGTCTTGATTTCCTCTTCATCATTGAAGGCTATTTTCACTGGTATAGGATTTTGAATTGATAGTGCTTTTCCTTCAGCACTTATAAATGTTGAGTCACTTCCTTCTCTTCTCCATGGTTTCTAATGAGCAATATATGCTGTTGTTTAAATTGGTTTCCTATATAAGTAAGGTGGCTCTGTAGGATAAGTGCTGGACTGCAAACCACAAGGTCAGCAGTTCAAGCGTACCAGCTGCTCCACAGAAGAAAAAAAAGACTTTCTGCTCCCACAAAAATGTACAGACTTAGCTGATAAGAAGTGAGGAGATTTGCACAAGAATACCCACACTTGCACCCCTTGACCTGGCTTCGATGGCTGGATCAGAATTCAACTAAAAGAAGAGGAAAAAGAGTCATCTGATACAATTTGATGAACTTGACCTACACCTATGGATGCAGTAGCTCAAAAGAGGGAACAAATCTTTACAGTGAGGATCATTCCCATCCTCTTGGTACACAGGGTAGACAAGGTTGGGCAACTTGGACATTGGCTACCTAAAATGGGGTGGGGGGCCTACAAAT
>NW_006408528.1:38908828-38913892 GCF_000296735.1 Chrysochloris asiatica
ATTTTATTATAGTATTTGGCTTTATCTTCTCAAGCTGATCTTGGATCTCCACTGAGTAGTATCTAATCTGTCTGGGCGGGGCTGATGAAAGGAGATGGGAATAGGGCTTTTGTGGTCAATTGTGAATAATTGTTATCAGGACTGATTGTGAGGGTTGGAAATATAAAGGTAGACGTTTTGTAGCAAAAGGAGGGGAGTAGTTGACTTTGCAGTCCAGGAGCAGAGAGCGGAGTGTGGTACCCTACCCAGAGAAGCAGTGATGCCAGAGATGGAGGCAGAGATTGAGCAGTTGGGGATTCTAGACCCAGAGAGGGAGAAGGGCTTTGTGCTCATGACCAAGGGACAGGCTTGCAGGTTATATCCTTTGGTTGTTTGATGATGCAGGGAGGGGATTATAATCATGGCAATGAAATGATATATAATAGGATGAATGTAAAGCTAATGTTCCCATGTAAACTATCACATAATTCACAATAAAAACTTTTTTAAAAATGTACAGACTTGGAAACCCTGTGCAGGGTAACTATGAGTCAGAACCAACTCAACAGAGCTTAACAACAACAACATCGGTAAGGTGTTATATTATTTTCCTAGGGCTTCCATAACAAAGTATAACAAGGCAGGGGTGGCACTAAAAAGCAGAAATGCATTTTCTCACAGTTCTAAAGACTAGTAGTCCAAACTCTAGGTGTCAGCAGGGTCATGTTTTCTCCAAAGGTCCTAAAGGAAGATCTGTTTCTGTCTCCATCAGCTGCTTGTTGCCTTGGGCACCTTTTTGTGTCATATATACATTTTAGTGTCGTATATACATTTTCATGTGAGTATCTTTCTGCTGTCTATGTCTCTGTGTCACTTCTCTCCTAAGAAGGATGCCAAGCAGCTTAGGGTAAGACCCAACCTTCTCCAGTATAGTCTCAGATGTTACCTGACAACATCTTTCAAGACTGGTTTCCAAATAAGGTCACATTCACAAGTACCATGAATAAGGACTTGAACATACCTTTTGGAGGGGACATAATCCAATCCATAGCATGTGTTGTTACTATCTCACTGCTTTCAAGATTTTTCTTTATGTTGTTTTGAAGTTTGACAGTGATGTGTCTTGGTGTATATTTCTTTGCAATTATCCTGTTTGGGCATTGCTCAGATTTTTGAATATAGGCTTATGTCTTTTGCCAAATTTGGAAAGCCATAATTCAAGTATTTTCTCAGCCCCTTCTCCTTTTCCTCTTCTTCTGTGACTCTGATGACTCTCCCAGAGGTCCACAGGTGCCTGGGGCTCTGTTCCTTTTGTTTTCAATTCCAATCTAGTTTCTCCCTCTGTTGTTCAGATTGAGAAATATTTATTGCTTTCTCTTTAAGTTCACTGATTCTTTCTCTGCCTCATCCATTCTGTTGTTAAACCCACCCACGAAGTTTTTTATGTCTATTATATATTTCAGTTCTAAAATTTCCATTTGGTTCTTCTTTGTGTCTCCTAATTTTTTGCTCAGGCTTTTTACTTATTTGATGAGATTTTGTTGTTGTTGTTGTTTCAAGTGTGTTTGCAATTTCTTGTTGAAGTATTTTAAAATTTTCTCCTTTAAAATTTTTGTCAGATAATTCTAAATTCTCTACTATCTCAGTGTTGCCACCTATTGATAGTCTTTTATCATTTTAAATTTGAGGTCTTTCTGGTTCTTGGGATGTTATTATGTAATGAGACTCTTAATCTTATTTAAGCTTTCTGTCTTAGCCAGTTTCTCTGACACTGGACCTCCTCACAGCTGGACTAATAAACATCATGATAAATGGAGAAAAGATTGAAGTTGCCAAGAAATTCATTTTACTTGGATACATAATCGAAGCTCATGGAAGACGTAATCTTGAAATCAAACCACGTGTTGCATTGGGCAAATCTGCTGCAAAAGATCTCATGAAAATATTAATGAGCAAAGATGTCACTTTGAGGAGTAAGGTGTGCCTGACCCAAGCCATGTTTTCAATCATCTCAGATGCATGTGAAAGTTACACAGTGAATAAGGAAGACCAAAGAAGAATTGTATCTGAATTACGGTGCTAACAAAGAATATTGAAAGTACCATGGACTGCCAGAAGAACAAACAAATGTGTGTTGGTAGAAGTACTACTACTGAAATGTTCCTTAGAAGTGAAGGTGATGAGACTTTGTCTCATGTACTTTGGACATGTTATCAGGATAGAGCAGTTCCTGGAGAAGGACATCATGCTTGGTAAAGTACAGAGGATCAGGAAGAAGCAAGAAGAACCTCAAGGAGATGGATTAAACACAGTGACTGCAACAATCGGTTCAAACATAACAATTGTGAGGATGGCACAGACCTGGGCAGTGTTTCATTCTATTATACATAGGACTATTGTGAGTTGGAACTGACTCAATGGCGACTAACAACAGATGAGATGGCATATATATCGATGCTGTTGTTGCTGGATGCTGTTGAGCTGATTGCAACTGATGTGTACCCTATGTACAACAAAAGGAAACACAACCCAGTTCTATGCCATCTTCAAAATTATTGCTATGTTTGAGCCCATTGTGGCTGCCATGGTGTCACTCCATTTCACTGGGGTCTTTCTCTTTTTAGATGTTGTTGTTAGGTACCATCAAGTTCATTCCAACTCATAATAACCTTATAAACTAAAGAACGAAACACCGCCAGGTCCTGCGCCATCCTCAAAACCATGGTTACATTTGAGTCCATTGCTGCTGCCACTGTGTCAATCCATCTCATTTGGGGTCTTCCACTCTTTCACTGATCATCCACTTTAACACACATGAAGCCCTTCCCCAGGGGCTGGTCCCTCCTCATAATATGTCTGAAGTATGTGAGACTTACCATCCTGCCTTCTAGAAGTTCACCATTCTGGCTGTACTTTTTCCAATACAGATTTGTTGGTTCTTCTGGCTGTCCAGGGCACTTCAAATGTTCTTCTCCAACACTGTATTTCAAACGTATTAAAAAACAAGGAGCTCTGGTAGCGTAGTGGTTACGAATCGGCCTGCGAACCTTAAGGTCAGCAGTTCGAAACTACCAGCTGCTCCGTGGGAGAAAGATGAGGCGTTCTGCTCCCGTAAAGATTTACAGCCTTGGAAACCCTGTACAGGGTCGCTATGGGTCGGAATCGACTCCACGGCACTTAACAACAACAACAACAATTCTTCTAAGGTCTTCTTTATGCATTGTCCAACTTTCACATGCATATGAGGCTATTGAAAATATCACAGGCTGGGTTAGGCACACCTTAGTCCTCAAATTGATATCTTTGCTCTTGAACAATTTAATTTATTGTTTATTTCTTTTTTCATTAATAGATTTAATTGAATTCAATATATTCTAAATATTATTTCTATTTGTAATCAATTTCAAAAACATTCGCTTTTTTAAAAAACTTTTTCTTGTAAATTGAGTGAAGGTTTACAAACAAGATCATTAGCTTTACATTCAACACATCATACACTCTGTTTCACCCCAATGATTGCAATCCCCTCCATGCAACAGCAGTTATCCCATATCCTCCCTGTGATTCCTATATCCATTCCACCTACCTGCCCATTCCTTCTCAACTTTGTCCTTAAGTAAATGTTGCCCTTTTGATTCTGAATGGTTGACCATTCCATGGTGAGCATGCCTTATTAGTGTTGTTGTCCCGTATACATAACTACTGCTTGGCTGAAAATTAGGCCACGAGGGTGAGTTCCTTTCCAGATCGAAAGGGTGGTCAAATGCCATAGTCTCAGGTCCCTCCAATCTCTGTCTGACCAGTAAATCAGGTCTTAAAAAATAATAATTTTTAGTTTTTTCCCACAGTTTCTGCCACTCAATCCAGGACTTTCTAATGTGATTCCTTTTAGAGCAGTTGGTAATGTTAGTTAGACAGGCACCATCAAGTTTTCTGGCCTCGGAGATAAGGAGACTGAAGTTCACATGTTACATTAATCTACTCGATTAGTTAATTCCAAGCATCTTCAATCCTCAACACTCTCCTTTCTTCCACCCATGGAGAGACCAATAGCTGCACCTTATATGGCCACTCATGAACTTTTAAGATCCCAGACACTACTAACCAAAATAGGATGTAGAGCATAGTCTTTGTGGACTATGTTATTCCAATTGACCATAAGACTATGGTTCCTGAGCCCTCAGGCCTAGAAACTCATTGACTTAAGATGTTTGATAACATCTCAGAAGTTTTCACCATTTTGCTTGCTGTATGCTTCACCACATTCATAGTTATGTTTACAGGAAAGGTGAATACTTGTGTACAAATATCCTCTTTCAAACTCATACATTTGTGGGTCTGCTCACACTTTTCCTCCCATAACCATTCAGCCTGTGTCTCTGTCCATGTGTCTATCTGCAGAACACTGTTGTTCCAAGGTTGTGTATATAGCACTACTTACCTCTATCCCCTTTAACCATTGTATACCTCCCTGTGTCTTCACCTACCTTCATCATTCTTCTGCCAACCTCCCTCTCCTTGTATATTGCCTTCCTCATCACCCAAGTTAACATGTGTCTACGCTCTAGCCTGTGAGTTAGTCTCTATTCTCTATCACCCCTGTTGTTGCTGTTGTTGTTGTTAAGTACCGTGGAGTCAGTTCCGACTCATAGTGACCCTGCAAAGGATTTCTGAAGTGTAAATCTTTACGGGAGCAGAAAGCCTCATTTTTCTCCCATGTAACGGCTGGTAGTTTCAAACTGCCTACCTTGAGTTTAGCAGCCTGAATCATAACCACCATCAAATAATGTTTCTTTTAGCATGAAAACCTTTTCTTGAGTTTTTACAATAGTGGTTTCATGCAATATTTGTCCTTTTGTGATTGACTAATTTCATTTAACATGATGTCCTCCAGATTCATTCTTACTATAAGGTGTTTTACGGACTCACCGTTATTCTTCAGTGTTGCATAGTATTCCGGTGTGTGTATGTACCAAAGCTTGTTTATCCTTTTCTATTCTTCCATTGATGGTCATTTAGGCTGTCTCCATTTTTTGCTATTGTGAATAGTGTTGCCACTTGTGTCCTACCTCATATTTCTTATGG
>NW_006408528.1:38918557-38923242 GCF_000296735.1 Chrysochloris asiatica
CAATTTTTTCTTTCAGAGTTTTGTATAAGTCTCCCCATTGCCTTCTTATCTTCATGGTTTCTGCTGAAAAATCAGAACTTAATCTTACTGGGTTTTCCTTTGTAGGTAACTTTTCATTTATTCCCCAAGCAGCTCTCAGGATTCTTTCCTTATCTTTGATTTTGGAGAGTTTGACTATAATATGTCTTAGTGATTCTCTGTCAGGGTCTTTGCTGCTTGAGATTCATCCAGCATCTTTATTTTATTTGTGTGTGTGTGTGTGTGTGAATTGAATGAAAGTTCACAGAGCAAATCATCAGTCTTCCATTCATCCAATCATAATACTTTGTTTCATTACAATGATTGCAATCCCCTCCATGTACCATCATTTAACAGTATTTACCTCTATTCACTATAACATTGCATTCCTACCTGTGTCTCCCATGACCTTTGTCTTTCTTTCCTCTGCTAACTTACCTCTTGTTGTATATTACCTGCCCTGTCACCCATAGTAACATGTGACTATGCTGTAGACCACGAATAATTTTCCCTCCCCATCCCCACTTGTAACCATCATAGATTGTTTCTTTTATCAAGAAAACCTTTTCTTAACTTTTTACAACACTGTGGCTGTTAACTGCCGTCAAGTCAATTCTGACCCACAGTGACCCTGTATAGGGTTTCTGAGGAGTGGCTGGTGAACTTAAACCACTGACCTTGCAGTTCAAATGACTTTGCAGTCCAGCACATTAACCCACAGCACTACACCAGGACTCCAACATTAGTCTCATACAATGTTTGTCCTTTTGTGATTCACTAATTTCACTCAACATACTGACCTCCAAGTTCATCCATATTGTGAGGTGTTTTGCAGATTCATCATTACTCATTTTGCTATGTGCTGCTGGTTGCTTTGTTCTACATAATTTTCTGCACTGAATTAATTTTGTTTGAGAGCTTTCTTTGCATTTTTATTTTTGTTGTGTTAATGTTTACTAAATCTTTCTGGTTTCCTCTTTTTTTTATTTTGGTGTGAACTTATATTGATTTTCTTTGTAGCTACCCTGTAATTTATTAATGTTTTTCTCTATTTAAATAAAACAGTCTGTTTTATCTTGAAATCTACTTTTGAAAGTTCTGTATCTACACTATTTCCCTCTTTTTGCTTTGCAGTTGACTTCATCATAAATTGATAAGTCTGATTTTCTATTTTCAGTTTTGTAGATTTGCCTTCCTTTTAATACTTTTATATATGGATTGGGTTCTGGGTGGTGTTGTCATGTATGATAATCTGAAGTTATTGTCTGTGGTTGTTTCTAAGTCTAAAAAATACCCTTTGGCATTTTTTGTAACATTGGTCTAGTAGTTAAAAATTCCTTTGATTTCTGTTTTTTTATGAAACATTCTAATTTTGCTATATTTGAGGGACAACTTACTGGATATGTGATTCCTGGTTGGCAAATTTTTTCTTCAGAGTTTTTTATAGGTCATAGTTTTTATATTAAAGCCTTCTTGCCTGCCTGGTTTCTGGTGAAAAAATCAGAGCTTAGTCTTATTTATTCTCCTTTGTAGGTAACTTTTCATTTTTCTCAAGCTGCTTTCAATTCTTTCCTTGTCTTTGGTTTTGGATTGTTCAATTATGATATGCCTTGGTGATTTTCTTTTAAGTCTATACTATTTGGGGTTTGTTCAGTTCTTTGAATATTTATCTTCTCATCTTTCATGGTGTTAGGAAACTTTTCTTCCAAATATTCTGCAACAATTTTCTCTTTGCTTTTTATTGTCTCTTCCTGTTCTGGAATTTGATTGCTTATAAGTTGTTCCTCTTCACAGTATCCCACATAACTCCTAGATTTTCTTCAGATTTTTTGTGATTGTTCTTCTAGCATACAAGTATTGAGAGACTTCTCTTCAAGCTCACTAATTTGGGCTTCCATTGCTTTGAATCTAAACCTTCGCCTTTTCTATTTATTGTCCATTTCTGCTATCTTAGTATTAACCTTCAGGATTTCTAGTACAAGCTTTGTATAGTTTCAAATTTTGAATTTATTTTGCCTGTTTGTTCTTGTAGTATTTTCCTGAATTCTTCTTTGTTTCCTCTGTCTCCTATCTTTCCTCAAGCTTTCTATCAATCCTTTTAAGGTACCTAAATGTCATTCTTTTTAATTCTTTTAAGTTAGTTCCATTAACTTTTCTTCCTTAGGAACATTTTCTGACTCCGCATCTTGATCATTTGTTTGAGCCGTTCTCTCTTCTTTCTTCATGAGAACTAAATTTTTCTGTTGTCTCCAGGGCATTGTAGTATTTGAATTTAATTGATGATTGTATGTTGATGTGGTCTTAGGCTCATATCAACTCTCTCCTGTATGTGCAGTTAGAGAATGGAAGTGTGTGCACACACCATTCTCATTCACAGTTTATGAACCTCTGTAAGAGCACGTATGGCTGCTGTAATTGATCAGGTGGTATGGTGGTGGTAGTATGCTGTGGAGTTGGTTCTGACTCATAATGACCTTGCTAGGGTTTCCAAGGCTGTACATTTTTACAGGAGCAGAAAGCCTTATCTTTCTCCTGTGGAGCAGCAGGCTTGAAGTTAGCAGCCCAACTCCTAACCACTACTTTATAGGAACTGGTGTTGGCTCTTGATCAGTGGATGGAACTTCAGAGAGTATGGTTGTTGTTGGATTGTATGGGCACAGTTGTTTTCTCCTGTTGGATATGGAAGCGAGATGATCAGGAGATGAGTTTGTGTACTGTTCTCTTTTTGCTATTTATGCAGTTCAATTCAGGATGGATTTAGCTGATAATTTGGCTGTTGTCATTGATCTAGCATTGGTTCTTGCCCAATGGGTGGGGTTGTAAATAGCACAATTGTAGCTGTATGTATGGACATAGTTGCTGTCTCCTGTCGGGTGAGCCAAGGAGAGAAAACACACACACAAACAAACAAACAACAGCAAAAAAAAAAAAAAAAAGGAGGTAACAGCTAAAGAGAATACAAAAACCAAATAGAAATGAGGAAGAGGAAAGTAAAATAATAAACAAAGAGAGACAATATGAAGAAAGAAAGAGAACTCAAGACAATTAGTAAGAGGAATGAGGAAAAGGTGATTAAAGTGTAGTAAAACAAAAAGAAACACAGAAGAAGAGAAGAAAGAAAGAAGCAGTTGGGAAAGATAAGCAAGAAAAAAAGAAGAAAAAATAGATAGGAAGGATAGAAAGTAAAAACAAACAAGCAAAAAAAAAAAGATAAAATAGTAAAGAAAAAAGCAAACAACAGCTACAAAAAGTAATACAAAAACTAAAGAAAGAAAAGTGAAAGAGGACAGTAAAATCATTAAAAAGAGAGAAAATAAAAAGAAAGAAAGAAAACTAAACACAATTAGGTAGAGGAATAAGAAAAAGGAAAAGAGACAGAGTAGTAAAAAACACACAGAAGGAGGAAAAGTGAAGAAGAAAGAAAGAAGCAGCAGCAGCTAGGAAAGAGAAACCAAAAAAAAAGATGCAAAAATGAGGGGGAGATAGAAAGGATAGAAAGCAAGAAAGGAAAACAGGGGAGAAAGAATAAACACACAAAACCAGGACAGGTGCCAGGCCAAAAGAGGAGGAAATTTGGGGGTCTTCTGCCAGCCAACAGCCTCATGTGATGGGTGGGTAAGACATGAGATGGTAACACTCAACCCTAGATAGAGTTCCTGTAAGGCTATGTGGTGTCTGTTCTGGGCACCCAATCTGGAAGCAGCGGAAGGATCAGGGTATTCCCATCCTAGAGGACAGATGAAGGGGAGGGTTCCTGCTAGTCCTGATCTGACCAGAACTGGCTCTATAGGTCTGGGACAGGTCACACTGATTCCAACTGCCAGGGCAGGTGCTGCTTGCTCCATACACACTTTGATGAGACTTCCACAGCCCAGAAAGCAGAAGTTTCATTGGGAGTGTATGCAGATGGGGGTCGGCCACACCTTTGATCACAAGGGTAACATAGGGTACGAGAAAAAGTTCATACCTTTCTCTCCACTAATAAGTGTTATGTCTCTGTGCCACCTACTGCTCTATTACCTTCCAAATCACTTGCAAACTTTCTAGATGACCAGAGTGCCTTACCAGATCACCAGTCACTTTTCTCCCCTCCTACCTACATATTTGGTGTGGTGCTATAGGAGAAAGCACTGGACCACAAGGTCTGTTTGAATTGTAAGATTGGTGGTTCATAACTCACCAGCCGCTCCTTAGAAACCCTATACAGGGTTGCTATGAATTGGAACTGAATCAATGGCACTTAACAACAACAAACACTTCTGTTCAGCTGCTTCTCAAAGTGAGGGCTGGTACAGGGCTGCCAAAACCAGCTCTGCAGATTTGGAGCAGGGCCTGCCCGAACAGGGTTAATGCAATAGCTTCCCTTCTTTAATGGGACTCACAACTGCTGTGAGCACCTCTATGTGGCTCCAATTGCTGGGAGAGTGGGAGCTTCCCTGGAGTGTATGTGGGTGAGGGCCTGCCTTGCCTCTGGTTACTGGGGAAGTGTGGGGAATAAGAAGAAAATTGCACCTTTATCTCTGTGAGCCACATTTTATCTCTGTGAGCCACATTTCTGCAATGCTAAAATATTTTCTTGTCACTGAAATCACTCACAAAAGCTCAAGATGGCTGCATCATGTCTGGTTGGCTGGCAAAGGTTATCAGTCTCTCTCTCTCTCTCTCTC
>NW_006408528.1:38923342-38930967 GCF_000296735.1 Chrysochloris asiatica
GGATAGAATGTTGCAAGACCAAGGACTTCTTCATTGCAAAAACCTTTTTTAAACAACATAAAAGATAACTATATACATGGACTTCAGCAAAAGTTCTAAACAGAAATCAAATTGACTACATTTGTGGGAAGAGATGGTAGAAAATCTCCATATCATTAGTCAAAAGAAGGTCAGTGGTAGACTGTGGAACAGACCATCAATTGCTCATATGGAAGTTCAGGCTGAAGAAAATCAAAACAACCCATGAGAGACAAAATTTTATTTTGGACATATCCCACCTGAATTTAGAAATCATCTCAAGAACAGATTTGATACATTAGACTAATACCCTAAGAGTTGTAGGATGACATCAAAAACATCATACAGGAAGAAAGCAAAAGGTCATTAAGAAGGCAAGAATAAAAGGAAAAGACCAAAACGGATGTCAGAAAAGACTCTGAAATTTATTTTCCAGTATGGCGCTGCTAAAGCAAGGGGAAGAAATGAGGAAGTAAAAGAGCTGAACAGAAAATTTCTAAGGACAGCATGAGAAGACAAAGTCAACTATTATAATGAACTGTGCCAAGAGTTAGGAAACCAAAAGGGAAGAAAACCATCAGAATTTCTCAAGCTGAAAAAAATTCAACCTCTACTTGCAACATTGAAGGACTCCATGGACAAAATACTGAATGATGCATAAAGCATCAAAAGAAGGTGGAAGGTATACACAGAGCCACTATACCAAATAGATTTGGTCAATGTTCAACCATTTCAAGAGGTTATATATGACCAAGGACTGATGGTACTGAAGGAAGAAGTCCAAGTTTCACTGAAGGCAATGGTGCAAAACAAGGCTCCAGGAATTGATAGAATACAAACTGAAATATTTCAACAAACTGATGCAGCACTGCGGGCACTCATTCATCTGTGCCAAGAAATTTGGAAGGCAGACACCTGGCATCTGACAGGAAAAGATCCATATTTGTGCCCAGTTCAAAGAGAGGTAATCCAACAGAATGTAGTAATCATCAGACTGTATCATTAATGTCATATGCATGAAATTTTTGCTAAAGGTAACACAAAAACGGCTGAAACAGTACATTGACAGGGAATTACTGATGTCAAATAGATCTTGGCTGAAAGCAGAGAATACAAGAAAGATATTTATGTGTGCATTATTGATATGCAAAGACTTTCAACTGTGTGGATTATGACAAGCTATGGCCAACATTGCGAAGTAAGAGTATTCCAGAACACTTAATTGTGCTCATGAAGAACTTGTATATAAACCAAGAGGCAGTCGTTCGAACAAAACAAGAGGATGCTGAATCATTTTAAATTATGAAAGGTGCACCCGGGTTGTATTCTTTTACTATACCTACTTAATCTGTACGATGAACAAATAATCTCATATTATATGAATAAGAATGTGACACCAGGATTAGAGAAAAACTCATTAGCAACCTGTGATATGCTGAAAGCGAAGAAGAGGCTTAAAACACTGATGAAGATCAAAGACCACAACCTTTACTATGGTTTGCACTCAATGTAAAGAAAACAAAATCCCCATCACTGGACCAGTAAATAACATTATAATAAATGGGGAAACAATGAAGTTTTGAAACACTTCACCGTTTATTTGGATCCACAATCAACACTCATAGAAGAAGTCAAGAAATCAAATGATGTATTAAATTAGGCAAATCTGCTGCACAAAATTTGTTTAAAGTGTTCAAGAACAGAGCACCTGACTCAAACCATGATATTTTTGATAGCTTCATATGCAAGTGAAAATTGGACAGTGAATAATGAAGACAGTAGAAGAATTGATGCATTTGAGTTATGGTGTAGATGAATATTAAAAGTAAATTGGACCCCTGGTGTGGCACTGTAGGGTAAACACTGGACTGTGAACTATAGGTTGGCTGTTCAAACCCACCAGCTGCTCCTTGGAAACTCTGTACCATTTCAATGAGCTGGAATCGACTCCACAGCACTAAACAACAACAGATGAATTGCTAGAGAACAAACAAATCTGTGTTGGAAGAACAGCCAGAATGCTCCTTCAAAGCCAAGATAGTTAGACTTGGTCTCTCATACTTCAGACATATTATCAGGAAGGACCAGTCCCTGGAGAAGGACATCATGCTAGGTAAAGTGGAGGGTCAGCATAAAAGAGGATGGGCTGACTGATCCCCAACTAGATGGATTGGCACAGTGGTAGCATCAATGAGCTCAAGCTTAACAACGATCTTGAGGATGGTGCAGGACTGAACAGTGTCTTGTTCTGTTTTACATAAGGTCAGAACTGACCCAACAGCATTAACAACAGCACAGTTTTCCCCTCCCTCCAGACCTTCCTGATTTTCTTTCTTCCTTCTCTCCTTCCTTCTTTCCTTCTCCCTCCCTCTCTCCCTCCAATTATCAGAACAGTGGTTCTTTTACTTCTGTGTCAAAATCTCTTAAGAGCTTATAAAACTCCTTTCCTGGACCCTACTCTCAGACATTGTGATTCACTAAGTCTGGGGTAGAGCCCAGGTACCTTGTAATTTCAACAAACGCGTCAAGTGATTCTGATGAACCTGGCCCATTGATAACATTTTGGGAAAATTTCATCAGAGACTAAATTATGCTTCTTATCTTTTCAGTGGGAGCAATCCACTGGCGATCCTTTCCTCCCAGATCCTGATACATTCTTTAGAATCATTCTTTGGTTACAGCTCAGTTTTCTGTATAAAATAGGCACAGACATATAGCTATTACACTGCTGTTTTTAATAAGCCTCCTGTGTGCTTTGCTCAAGAACAGTAGTTTCTTGTGATATGTTCCATGGGAATTCAGGAGTGAATGAAGCTTTTGTAGGGATTAAAAAAAAAAAACAAAACATTGTTTGTAATAAAATAATTTTTTTCTTTGCTATATGCTTTATGGAGTCCTGGCATGACACTGTAGTAATAAACACTGGACTGCTAACCATAAGGTTGGTGGTTCAAACCCACCAGCCAATCCTCAGAAATCCTATACAGGATTACTATGAGTTGAAACCAACTCGATGACACTTAACAGCATATGCTTTATATTAAAAATATGTTCACATCTACATCCCTAAAAAGAAATGAAAAAAAAAAAAAGTTACTAGAATATGTGCTTATGAATGCTTGTTTAGCTTTAAAAAAACTGCAAAAGCAAAAACAAGCAAGCAAAAACTAAAAATGCGTAGTTAGTGTTTCCTCTACAAAAACTTACAAGGGAATTCATAGGTTACCAAAAGAAAAGTCAAGTAAGATTAATTACATCCTTGTTTCACTGCACACCAAACAGGGTCTCGATAAATCTTACATGTTTTTGTAGCTATACCAACTTCCCAATCAGAGAAGGGTCTGATCTTTATAGCATTAGGGGTTTAGTCTTCATCTGTGATATCTGCAGTATGAGCGTTAAAGAAACTAAAGGAAACAGAATTCACTAGAGTTTCTAGGAGGCTACATTTTTGCTAAACCAAATTCTTCCTTGCTTCTTTGTTTCCTGTTTTAAATGGTTTTCATTCTTTTACTAGGATCTGGCCCATTAAGATGTCTGAAATGTACATCCACTAGGTATGCCAGAGGCATCCCCTGTGAGTCAAGCTGAATGCACTTGAGTGAGCAATGATGATTGACTACCCTAGCACAAGTAACCCTGCTGATGGAACATCATGCCTTTCTAAACACTGAACCCTTCAAGAAACAATTGAGCTGTTTTTACCATGACAAGGGAAGCATAGATGTAAACCATCCAGCACTATTCAAAAACCCAGATAAATGGGGGAGAATAAATGCATACTTATCATGAGGTTCTAGTGGGTCCTTATGAACAAGCCACATCAAATAAACAAATATTATCTAGAGCTCTGGTAGTGTAGTGGTTACGAATCGGGCTGCTAACCTCAGGGTCAGCAGTTCAGAACTACCAGTTGTTCTGTGGGAGAAAGATGAGGCTTTCTGCTCCTGTAAAGATTCACAGCCTCGGAAACCCTGTATGGGGTCGCTGTGAGTCAGAACAGACCCCACGGCACATAATCACCACCATCACCACCACCTTCTATGTGGATGATTGCTGATGAAATTATTGATGTCAGTGTGGGAGACACAAAAAGCTGTTCCAGTCACTGAGACATCCCAGCCTCCAGGTTAGGCCCTAGAGGACTTGAAGGGAATTGTCTTGATTGTCAATATGAGATGGCTTCACAGAATCTTGTTCATCTCCAAATCATCTCCAGAGTCATATTGAACCAATTGGCCATAGAATCAGTACCAAATGGCAATCAGAAATATTTTCAGTGAGGTTCTGTGTCCAAAATACCAAGTGGCGGGACTAGATAAGTGTCTTTCAAATTGTAGGTTATTAAATACTTGCATAAGTCAAACCTAACAAGCTTTGTTTTTTTTTTTTAATATTGAATGGGATTAAAAAAAAAAAAATTGAGTAAATTCCAACTGTAGCAATCCTAATCTTCCCTTTACTATATATTGTCTTTTCCTTCACCCAAGTTAGTACATGTCTACCCTGGTGTGGCGCTGTGGATACAGCACTGGACCATAAGGTCAGTTTGAACCACAATGCTGGTGGTTCAAAGTCACCAACCACTTCCCAGAAACCTTCTGCAGGGTCACTATGAGTCGGAACTGGCTGGACAGCACTTAACAACAACAACAATCCTGTAATTAGTGACCCACTCTCCCTTTTCCCCCCGTCCCTGGTAAGCATAAAAGCATGTTTATTTGTCTGTATGAAAACATTTTCCTGACTTTCTGTATTAGTGGTCTTGTACATTCTTTTTCTTTTGCTATTGAATGTTTCAATCAATATATTGTCTGCCAGGTTCATTCATGTTATGAGGTGTGTCACAGATTAATTATCCTTTTATGTCATGTAGTTTTGGCATATGAATTATATAATGTCTCTTCTAGTCATAGTCTGTAACTCCCACCAAACATCTCCGCCCTGCTCGGTCTGGGCAAGTGAAGGTGAGAGAAGATGCTGATAAGATGACATGTTAGCAGAATGCACTGTGATTGTAAACACTTGAAACTCTAGCATGGGTATAAAATGAGCCTTCTCAGAAGCAGGAGGGGAGATTTCACTACCATCAAGAAGAAAGAACCAGGAGTGGAGATCCCTGCACATTGAACCTCCTTGACCCAGGGACAGAAAGCTGTCACACCAGAGTAGCAGTAACAACAGAACCAAGAACCAGAGCACAAGACAGATCACTGGGCTTCCCAACCTACATAGCAGGACACTTTGGGCAGAACACTTACTTATAGAGTAAGTGGGGTGCCTCCAGGCACTTAAATGGAGGAGCTAAGTTTGCTCACTCACAGAGTCAAGTGTTTTGAGTATTTTCAGGCTGATGCTTATGGTTGAGTGCTGTGTCCTGTGGGCATTTGTCAACAGCTGACTGGAACAGCTGTGCCCTGAGCATTTCTCACCTGAAATTGTAACCTGATAAACCCTATAACTGTGGGCATTGTCTCATGAGTTCTGTGTGACCATTGCAATGTATTATCGAGTCTAGCTGAGTAAGCAGGTTGTGGCAGATGGTTCGGTGTCACATGCTTTTGCAGTAGAATTTCACTGTATTGTGTACCATAATTTATTTATCCCTTCATTCATTAATAGGCATGTAGGTTGTCTCCATCTCTTTGCTATTGTGGATAGTGCTGTGATGACCATGGGTGTGTGTGTATCTATTTGTGTCACAGCTCTTCTTTCTCTAGGATATATACCTAGTAGATGGATTGCTGGATCATATGGTACTTCTATTGCCAACTTTATAAAGAAATGCCATCCCATTTTCCACAGTGCCTTTACCATTTAAAAATTTTTTTAAATTAATTTTTTAGCAGTCACACTTGTATCTAATTTAAAAACTCAAGGAGTTCTATAATTTGTTTTTGAAAAATAAGCAAGGTTTCCAATTTTTATCTCTTTCTTTCCCATTCCTACTCCCCAGGGAAAGTAGTAAATAATTAATTTAGAAGAGAGAGAGATCACTCTTTTGCTTTGAAATTATTTATTTTAGTAACTAGTTCCATATTTCTAGAGAACATGATTATGCCATTTCTTGGCTGTTATTTATCTTAAATATTACTCATTGACTTTTTCCATGAAACATGAGAATTTAGTTCCCTAACACCATCACCTATACACACACACTTCCACTCCCTTCCTCTTCTTAATTTCTCAGTCCTATTCATATCATAATTATGGTTAAATCCATATTCACTGCTTACATTATCATGACTTTTATTTTTACTGAACATGTGGGGAAATGTGATTATGTTTCTTTTTTAACGGATTTCTTTTTTGTCCCTGAGGTTATTTAAATTTTCTTTTTATATTTCATTTTATATGTATACCTAGCTCTTATTCATATCCAGACTTTCCAACAAAACTATAAAAACTCTTTCAAAATAGTCAAGCATACCTGGTAAAATGTCAGTTTCATCACCATTTAGAGACTTTCTCTCTTGTTACCCTCAACCTCTTAATGCCAATCTGAACTAACATTTCTCTTGGCCTATGCCTCTGCTTCATCCTGGAGTCTGTCTTTACCATCATGCTGAGAATTCCCTTCCTCCCTCTCCTATATTACATATCCTTGAATATTTAGATCTTATCGTCTTTCTCTTCTTAGTACCTCATTTTAGTAGAACTTACTCTCCAGTTGCCTCTTGAAAAATACATGTATGTAAGGTCAATTTTTTAAAAGCATTCATGCTTGATTCTCACTGGTGTTGTGTCTCTAAAAAACCTTGACTAAGACTGAAGAGAACTTAATGCATAACAGAATTGCAAATTCTCACAGAATCCAATTTTCCTGGAGCTACGTAGGCTGAAAGAATCTTTGAAATTATTGCCCTGAGACTATCTTTAAATCTTAAACCAAAAATATCCCCCAAAGTCTTCTTAAAACCAAACAAATAGTTTACCTGACTATGAAAAAAAAAGTCTGTCTTTAAAGAGTATTGTGATCTTTTAAAATCTACCTACCTGAGATAAAACTGATAACAGCAACTCAAAAGATTAGAAAGGAAATTTAGGGGACAGTACGTTTATGTTAATGGAATAAGGAATAACTCAGAAAAGGAGGCTAAGAATGATTGTACAACTTGGAGAATATAATCAATGTCACAGGATTGTACATGTAGAAATTGTTGAGTTTCTGTATGTTCTACTGTGTATATTCTCAACAACAACAACAAAATTATATATAAAAAGAAGAAGAAGAAAACTTGAGATCACTTTACTAGTATCTTTTTCTCACTATCCTGACAGGTGTCATACAAAAACTCTCCAGCTTTCATTAGGTTCAATGCCTGCTATGCAAGAAGAATGAGAAGCCAGGGAAAAAGGAAAGATTATCCTGATGCCATGTCTATACTATCTTATTAATCACAACCTTCCAGAAGTAAAGGAAAGATCTGGGGAGAGAATCAGTGGCCACAGCAGTAAATGATTTGCCATAAGAGTAAATGGGGGTGGGAGTGGGGGCTCAATGGCAGCTAGGGTGGAGGTGCAGTGAGGCTCACCATCAGCAATACCACAGAATACCAGGCAAAGAAAATTCAGGGCAGAGTTCCAAAACTCGGAATCACATTTTT
>NW_006408528.1:38931873-38933969 GCF_000296735.1 Chrysochloris asiatica
CCATATACCAGAGAAATAGACAACACCTGTGAAAGTTACTCTGAGTTAAGCAATAAGAAGAGTGAAAAGGGAAGCCCACATCTTGATCACATCTACCTGGGAGCAATCAAAAAGCATAAAAAATACCAAAACACATACTCAATTAAGTACTAAGACCACAGATAAACACTAAACATGTCCAAGAAGCAAAAACAGATGACCATATCCACACATGTACAGAAACAAGATAAAATGTCTGAGACAAACGACCTAGATTTATACCTGGACTACATTCTGAAAGGAGGACAGGCTTTGGAAATGCCTAAGAAGGAATTCAGAAAAATGATTACAAAATGTTTCAAAACACTTTACAATGGAGTTGAGAAAAATAAGGAAGAAGTCAGGAAAGCACTACAAGAACAATCAAGTAAGATAGATACAGCATTGGAAACCATTCAAAACCTACAAAAAGAGGTCCAAATGATCAATAATAGAATATCAGAAGTAGACAATACTCGGAAAGGGCAAAGGAGTAGAATAGAAGAGATGGAAGGCTGAACCAGTGATCTGGAAGACAAATCTCTCAATACTGCTAGGATAGAAGAGCAAATAGGAAAAAAGATAAAAAATCTGAAGAAAGTCTAAGATTCATGTTGGACAACATCAAGAGGAATAACTTAAGAATTATTGGCCTTCCAGAACAAGAAAAATCACACAAGTCCATAGAGGAAATAGTTGAAGAACTGCTGGAAGAAAATTTCTCTAACATTCTGAAAAATGAAAAGATAAACATTCAAGAAGCCCAACAAATCCCATGAAGGATAGATCCAAAAAGAAAATCACTGAGACATATCATAATCAAGCTCTCCAAAGTCAAAGATAAGGAGACATTCCTAAAAGCAGCTAGGGAAAAGAGAAGTATTATACACAAAGGCAAGTCAGTCAGATTAAGCTCGGATCTCTCAGCAGAAACCATTCAAGCAAAAGGCAATGGGGAGACATATGTAAAACCCTGAAAAAAAAAAAAAAAAAACCTGCCAACCAAGAATCTTCTATCTAGCAAAGCTATCAATCAAATACGATGGTGTAATCAAAACTTTCCAGGATAAACAGAAGTTAGGGGATATTGCAAAACCAATCCTATGCAACAAACATCCTAAAGGGAGTTCTGTGGACTGAGAACCAACAAGAATAGACAAGAGCAAGAGATTGAGATACATGGAAGCACCTCCCACAACTAAATTGACAGATGGAAGAGTAGAAAACAGAACAAAACTAAAAGAACAAACTCAGAGAATCTGGGAGGTCAGTTTATGATAAAAATAATTACAATGTAAAAGAAGGTAAACATGTACATACAGTGATTCAGATGGTGAGAAGGTAAGGTAGATTACAGGATAAAATAGACTGCACTAAATGGAGGGAAAAGTTAATGGACTATAAGGTACCCTCAAAGAAAATTAGCACTTTCACAACATACTCAGAAAATGAAAATCCAAGAAGAACATGGAAACATTAAAATTATGAGGAAACTGACAAGAAAGAACACAAAAAGCATGATTTCATCAAAGGAAGACACACAGAATACCACCAAAAAAACCCACAAAAACAAATATAATGGCAGCAATTAATCTATACCTATCGATAATTACACTAAATGTAAATGGACTAAATGCACCAGTTAAGAGATGGAGCATGACAGAATGGATAAGAACACCACAAGAAACAAAAATAATGGCAGCAATTAATCCATACCTATCAAAATTACTCGTCTGTCAGTTTGTTGTACTGTGGTGGCTTGTGAGTTGCTATGATTCTGAAAGCTATGGCATCAGTATTTTAAATACCAGCAGGGTAACGCATGGTGGACAGGTTTCAGATGAGCTTCCAGACGAAGACAGACTAAGAAGAAAGAATGATGAACTACTTCCAAATATTAGTCACTGAAAACCTTATGAATACCAGAGAAACACTGTCAGATATAGTGCCAGAAAATGAGTCTCTCAGGTTGGAAGTCACTCAAAATGCTACTGGGGAAGAGTTGCCTCCTCAAAGTCGAGTTGATTATGGTGAAGCGAATGGGGTAAAGTCCATGGGAGAAAAGCCTGAGGGACCTT
>NW_006408528.1:38949539-38961366 GCF_000296735.1 Chrysochloris asiatica
AAAAAAAAAAAAAAAGAGTAAATAGGGTGAGAAAACAGATCTCTTGCCAAACCATTCTTTCTTTTACCTTTCCTCTTTTTAGATTACAGAAGCACTGACTGGAAAGAAAATAGTTTGTCCTCAGTGCAATCATGAATTAAGGTCTCTTACCCATAGCCTTCACTTAGCCCAGCATCAAGGGACCAAGACATTTTATGTTCCCTGTTTTCATTTAAAAGTTAGATAATTGGTTAAGTAAACCCAATATCATTACTATTCATTAATGAGATCCCATTTGTCAATATCAACTCCTTGCCACTTATAAAAACAGACATTTGTTAATCAATCTGGCTATCTGGAAGGTCACTTACTCCCCAGATTAGATGCATGCTGGCCAGTGGACATATACAGCAGATCTTACTATGGGGAGAAGTCCTGATATGGTGCTGTGGGGTAATGCACTGGGCTGCAGGGTCGGTTGCTCAAATTCACTGGCTGCTCCTTGGAAACGCTATGCAGGGTCGTTATGAGTCTGAACTGACTCCACAGCACTTAACAACCAAACAAATTATGGGGAGAAGTCAGTATGTAGTACTGGATGAAGCACCAACTTTATGTGCAGATACATTCAAATTCTGTCATTTAGGAGCAGGCTGATTTTGATTGTAGAATTCATGAATTATTTCAAAAGAAACTAAGTGCTGTGCAATTTAATTGTTTCTTTCTTTGCCTTAGTTTCCAGAAATTTTGGAGCTAAATCTAGCACTCCATTGTATCAGATGACTCATTTCAAAGAGCTGGTAGAGTATATTCCCTTTTGTTTCCTTAGATGATCTTTACTGTGTTTGATTGCCAAGATCTCATTTTGTATTTCAGTTTCTATTATAAGCCAGATAAAATCATCAAATATGCATTTAAGATTATTTTTAAGTCTCTGATGCGTCTATCAGCTTCTACAAATCTAAGCTGACCTTTCTTTAGGTGGTTTTTCATGTTGCTTTCCTATCTCTGACAGTTTTAAGTGAGTAGTAGGATGTGATGATTAATTTAATTTAATTTTTTTATTTTAAAGAAGGTAGGTTGGTAATGATATGCATAAGTCTGATTTTTAAAGTAATTGAGTTCTGAAAATTGATGCAAAAGGGGAAGTACACCAAGTTATGTACTTTTCATTTCCTGTCAGGAAACTTCTTACAAATTCACACACTAAGAAATTTTACTTCGAGCTGCCATTAAGAACTTTGTTACTTCTAAGTACATTTTAAAATTCATTCAGCAAGTATTTATTGAAAACTAATTTCATGTACCTGTACTGTATTAGTCTCTCAGAACACAGACATGAAAACAGATTCTGATATTGAAAGATTTTACAACCTACAGGTTAAAACAAATAAGAAAATAAGCAAATGCATTGAAGCATGATGAATAGCATAGTCAAATGCTATGTTATTGTTGTTAAGTGCCATCCAGTTGGTTCCGACCCATAGCAACCCTGTATAGAATTTCAGAGGCACAACTGGTGAGTTTGAACCACCAACTCTTGGTTGCGGTCCAGAGCTTATCGTACAGCGCCACTGCAGAGAACATGGAGTTAGAGCTAACTATGTCTAGCAGGAACTGACTTCTGAGGGGTTTGGAATATACTTCGTTTCATAGGGAAAGGTGGTTGAGCCAATGTATTCTTTGATCTACAGTGCTTTAGAGTTTTAGCTCTTCACAGTCTTACCAACACTTACTATTGTCAGCCTTTTTACTTTAACCATTGAGCTGACTGTGTCATGTTAGCTCATTGTGTATTTAACTTGCATGTCCCTCATGATGGTGAAGGAAGGATGTTGCTGTTGTTAAGTGCCATCGAGTCGGTTCCGACCCATAGCAACCCTGGATAGGGTTTCCGAGGAGCAGCTGGTGAGCTTGAACCACCAACCTTGCAATTCAAATGGCTTTGCAGTCTGGCACATTAACCCACAGTGCCAAGCCAGAACTCCGAAAGAAGGATAGTGAGAGGGAAAAAACATCAAAACAAAGGGACCAACACAGACAAGAACACACAAAAGTTGTTGTTGGTTAAGTGCCATTGAGTCAGTTCCGCCTCAAAATGACCCTGTATAGGAGCAGCTGGTGGATTTGAACCATGCACCTTACAATTAGTAGTCTGGTGCTTATCTTACAGCACCACACCAGGACTTTAACAGAAGTTAGAGATTATAAAGTGCATATAGGAGCGAGGAATGGCAAGAGATGAGACCAGAAAGAAGATGAGGAGTAGGAAAGGTTTTATACAACATGCTTAGAAGGTTGAGTGTATTAAAAAATCATTAGAAAGCTAAGCATTAAAATATTTTATAGATAGAAATATAATCAGGTTCATCATTAAATGACCCTTTAGACAACAATGTGGAGGACAGGTTAGAAAGGCACTACTGGAGACCTCAGCTATAGGAAAATGTAAATAGGGTCTGGTAGAGACAAAGGCATCAAGGACCATGTAGAGCAAGTGGTTGTAATCAGTGTAGAATCAGCGGGATTAACTGAACAAGGAAAGTGAGAAAAGAGGACCGAGGTGACTGGTGGTGATATTTACCAATCAAGAAGTAAAGAAAAAAAGTCAATGGAGAGTAGAGTAAGATTGGAGAGGGTAACAAAGTTCATTTGAAATAGTGGTTGTTGCCATTGTTAAGTGCCATCAAGTCAGTTCCAACTTATAGTGACCCTGTATAGGGTTTCCTAGGAGTGACAGGTGAGCTTGAACTGTTAAAACTGACCTTGAAGTCCAGCGCATTAACCCATAGCACCACACCAAAACTCCTGAAGTAATGGTAGAACATCCATTACATGTGTGAATGAAACAAAAACACAAAATTTTATGCATGTATGAAAAGGAAATATAGTTAATTCTGATTTTACTGGTGGGGATGTTTTGAATGAATTGTGCAAATGAGACTATAGTTATGTATTTTTTTCCTTGAATTACTTTTTTAAAAATAAATCCAGAAATCCACAAAAATAATTAAAAAATAATAAGTGGAGCTGTTCAGAATTCCAGTTTATTGATGGAAGAAGTTGTGTATATTTTTTCTCACACAACTTTTGAGAAGTTCTAAACTTGGAATCCTGTTCAGGGCTGGGAACTGTGCTGTTTCCTTCACATCATGTCATTACCTTGGAAGCATTCTCAGTCTGGTGGAGCGAGGAGTGCTTTGGAAGTTGGTGGAGATCTCTGCAGTTCCTATTCATGGATGGGAAAATTACATGTTTTTTCTCAGTTGGACATGTGTTAGGGACTTTTCTGTCCATGTAGTGCAAGCAGTGTATTGGAGGCCTTGAATTTCCTAGTGGTGGATGGGGCAACTGCTTGTATTCTAGTATTCACCAGATATATTTAAACTGATGTATCTTTGTAATTCAAATCATAATTTTTAAACTTAAAACTCCTTAGAATTATTGTTTTTGAATCAAAGAAATTATGTTCTTTCTCATTTTTCACACACAAAAAAGTTTTTATCTTTAGCATCACATACCTACCACAGAAACCAAGATGTTGTGTTCTGGAGGTCTGATTTCCTTTTCCTTAGAAAAGAATTAAGAATGTTTTGTTTAGAAAGACTTAATCCATAAGACCAACAGGGCTAGATTTCCAGAGAAGAAAGGAGCTCTAGGAGCTGAGAGATGAGATAAACAACAAGTATTGTAGCCTTTGAGAGTAGGAACAAGGGTCCTCTAAGGCAAATTATGTAACAATGAAGAGGGCTGCTGTGAGGAAAATTTCTCTCTCCCCAGGCAGTTCTTCAATGCTAGCTGAAGACCAGCAGTCAAAGACAACACTGTGTTGCAAAAGGTAAAGAAAACATGTGGGCCTCTGTAGATTACATATATGGTCATAGCATATTGGATGGCTAAAGCCATAGAAAAGTGTAACCTTACTTGAAGAACTGCTTATAGGAAGAGGAGAAAAGAACAGTTAATCTCAACTTTTACAGTTAATCTCAACTTTTAAGGAGTTGACAATGAAAGAGGAGGTTACTGAAAATGAATGTCCAGAGAAGCAGGAAGAGGACCCACAAAAGGCAATGTTCTAGAAGCCAAGGAAGGCAGAGTTTTAAGATGGAAGCGATCAATATGGTCAAATGTTGTGCAGAGACAATAAGTAAGATAAGATTTTGAAGAGTTAGAAAATCATTAATAACCTTTTCACTGAATTGATGGAGGATAACCCTAATTATTGGGGTCAGTCAAGTGAATGAAAAGTCAGAAAGTACAGAAAATGTTTAAAAGTTTTGATAGAGTTCAATAATGAAATGGGGGGAAATATAGGGTGATCTCTAAAATAATAGCACATTTTGGGGTGAGAAATTCACTTTAATTTAATTCCATGATGTTAAAGGTTATGGCAAAACCAATATTGATATTGTTGTTGTTGTTAAGTGCTGTTGAGACAGTTCTGACTCATTGTTACTCTGTATAGGGTTTCCGAGGAGCAGCTGGTGAGCTTGACCTGGTGACTTTGCAGTCTAGCACATTAACTTGCAGTGTCTCACCAGGACTCAATATTGATTGTTGTTATTGTCAAGTGCCACGGTTCCGACCCATAACAACCCTATATATATACCCTATATATTTCCGAGGAGCAGTTGGTGAGTTTGAACCGCTGACCTTGCAGTTCAAATGGCTTTGCAGTCTGACGCATTAACCCACAGCGCTACACCAGGACTCCATCAATATTGATGAGAAACTTTAAAAAATGAGGGAGAAATGAGAAAAGGAAGGAGTGCCCAAAGCATCAGAAGGAAAGCCAGGGGATTCTTGAAAAACAGGAAATTATTAACTATATAAATTGCTTCAAAATCCAAGAAATATAAGGACAGAAAATAATTTGCTGTATATGACAATTAGGACATCAGAATTGCCTTTTTGAGACAAGTTCAATGAGTGTTTAGAGCAACAGTGAGAGTACATGGAGCTGAGATCTGAAGGGAATATTTGTTGCTGTTAAGAGCCGTCGAGTCAGTTCCAACCCATAGCGATCCTGTATAGAGTCTCCGAGCAGTAACTGATGAGCTTGAACCACCAACCTTGCAGTTCAAACAGCTTTGCAGTCTGGCACCACATATGGGGAGGTGGAAATAGGAAGTTTAAGAATATATTTACAACACACTTAGTTGCTCTTGGAGGAGATTGATACAATCACTAAATCTACTTGTCATTTTTAAGCCTATGATCACGTCTGAGTGGTCAGTGTACCAGTAACCTTGCCCTGCTGATTGGACAAGGGTGGACACTAAGCCAAGGCAAGTGAACTTCATATGCACAGCTGTCAACCAGGATGGGACATCTAAACTAATACATCATCTGCTTTCTCTGGGTGAAATCTCTTTCTGGGAGACCTTAGAAATCTAATCACAGTTAAATGCCAGACACATTTTGACTCTATTGGAAAAGATTTTCATTTGGTTTTTGTTTCTTCATGGGTATTTCAGTTTTTGTGGTTATTAATTGATCTCCATGGTAATCAGATGTTAGAATAGTGTTTAAATTACCTTTCAGAGATTATCTTTCCTTCTCTATAGTTCCCATTATTTTGAGTTACAAACAGGACACCAAATGATTAAAGACCCATTATGTGGCGCTGTGGGATCAGCATTGGACTTTGAACCACAAGGTTGGTAGTTCAAACCCACCTCCTTGGAAACCCTATACAGGGTCACTATGAGTCAGAATTGACTTGATGCACTTAACAGGAGCTATTAGTCAGAGCTGACTTGACAGCACATAAAAACAACAACAAAGGAGCTTGTAAGTCAAATGCTTCTATCATTCACCTGTCAGTTTGTCATATTGTGGTGGCTTGTGTGTTGCTGTGATGCTGGAAGATATGCCACTAGTATTTCAAATACCAGCAGGGTTACCTAGTAGACAGGTTGCACTGGACCTTCCAGACTAAGAAAGACTAGGAAGAAATAAAGGGAGACCACTTCTGAAGGGTTGGAGTCTTGGTGTGAGTTAATGTGCTGGACTGCAAAGTTAGTTTGAACCATAAGTTCGGTGATTCAAGCTCACTAGCATCTCCTCAGAAGCCCTGCACAGGGTCGCTATGGGTTGGAATCGTCTCGAGGCCACTTAACAACAAAAACACTTCTGAATGGTTATGAAAAACTTAAGAATGGCAGCAGAACATTCCCTGATATAGTGCCAAAAGGCAAGCCCCTCAAGTTGGAGTGCAGTCAATATGTGACTGGGGAAAAGCTGCCTCCTCAAAATAAAGTTGAGCTTCATGACATCAATGGAGCAAAGCTTTTGGAACTTTCATTTGCTGATGTGGCACAACTCAAAAGGAGATGAAACAGCTGCAAACATCCACTAATAATCAGAACATGGATTGTACGAAGTATGAAACTAGGAAAACCATCAAAAATGAAATGGAATGAATAAAGATTGATATCCTAGGAATTAGTGAGCTAAAATAGACAGATATTGACCATTTTGAATCAGAAAATTCCGTGGTTTACTATGCTGGAAAAGACAAATTGAAACACTCATTGTCAAAAAGAGCAATGAAGTCTGTGATAGGATGCTTTCCATATGCCTACAAGGATGACCAGTTAATATCACTATTATTCAGACTTACCTACCAACTACTAAAGCATTGACAGTTACTGGCCATTGGAATGCAAAGATTGGAAACAGAGAGGAAGGATCCGTAGTAGGAAAATAAGACTTTGGTGATAGAAACTATGTTGGAGATCACAAGATAGAATTTTGAAAGACTGACAACTTAATTGATTGCAAATACTTTTTTTCAACAATACAACAGACAGCTATACATGTGAGCCTTACTTGATGGAATACATGGGAATCAAACCGATGATATCCATGGTAAGAGACAATGAAGAACTCAATAGCACCAACCCAAACAAAGCCAGAAGCTGACTTTGAAACAGATCATCAATTTGCTCATATGCAAGTTCAGGCTGAAGCTAAGACAATTAAAACAAGTCCAGGAGAGTAAATTATGGCCTTGAACACATCGCACCTTAATTTAGAGACCTTTGCAAGAACAGATTTGATGTATTAGACACTAATGACTGAAGATCAAGAACATCATACAGGAAGAAAGAAAAGGCCACTTAAAATACAGGAAAGAAAAGAAACACAAAAATTTGATGTCAGAAGAGATTGAAACTTGCTCTTGAGTGTTGTTGTTGCTGTAGTTAAGTGCTGTTGAGTCGGTTCCGACCCATAGCGACCCTGTACAGGGTTTCCGAGGCTGTAAATCTTTACGGGAGCAGAAAGCCTCATCTTTCTCCTGCGGAACAGCTGGTAGTTTTGAATTACTGACCTTGCGGTTCGCAGCCCGATTCATAACCACTACGCTAAAATCATTGGAATCAGTGATGAACAGAATATTTCAAAGGACAGCTCAAGAAGACAAATTAAGTATTATAATGAAATGTTCAAAGACCTAGAGCAAGAAAAATAAAAGGGAAGAACACACTTAGCATTTTTCAAACTGAAAAAAAACCTAAAGAAAAAATTCAAACCTTTACTTTAAACATTGAAGGATTCTAAGGGGAAAATATTGAATGCTGCAAAAAACATCAAAAGAAGATGGAAGGAATACACAGCCACTATATCAAAATGAATTGGTCAGTGTTCAATCATTTCAAGAGGTAGCATATGATCAAGAACCAATGATAATGAAGGGAAAAGTCCAAATCGCATTGAAGTCTTTGGTGAAAGGCCAGGCTCTAGGAATTGATGGAATACAAATTGAAATCTTTCAACAAACTGATGCAGACCTGGAAGCACTGACTTGTCACTATTAGTGGAAGGCAGCTACCTGGCCAACCGATTGGAAGAGTCACATGTTTGTACTCATTCCAAAGAAAGGTGACCCAACGGAATGTGGAAGTCATAAAACAATATCATTAATATCATCTGCAAGTAAAATTTTCTTGAAGATAATTTAAGCATTGCATTGACAGTAAGCTGCCAAATTCAAGCAGGATTTAGAAGAAGACATGGAGTGAGGGATATCATTGTTGACATCAGATGGGCCTTGGCTGAAAGCAAACTATATCAGAAAGGTGTTTACTTGAGTTTTATTGACTATGCAAAGGCATTCAACTGTGTGGATCATAACAAACTATGATTAATATTGCAAAGAATGGGTATTCCAGAATACTTAATTGTGCTCGTGAGGAACGTGTACTTAGACCTACAGACACTCATTCAAACAGAACAAAGGGATACAGAATGGTTTAAAATCAGGAAAGGTGTGCACTAGGGTTGTACTCTTTCACCTCACTTTTTCAGTCTATATGCTGAACAAATAATCTGGATTATATGAAGAAGAATGTGACATCATGATTAGAGGACAGCTCTTTAACAACCTGTGATACACTGATGACACAGCCTTGCTTGCTAGAAGTGAAGAGAATTTGAAATATTACGGATGAGGATCTGAGACTTTAGTATGGATTGTACCTCCATGTAAAGAAAATGAAAATCCTCATAAGTAGGCCAATAAATAACATCATGATAAATTGCAAAAGATTGAAATTGTCAAAGATTTCATTTTGCGTGGATTCATAATCAATACTCATGGAAGCAGCAGTCAAGAAACCAAAAGAAGTATTGTATTAGGCAAATCTGCTTAAAAAAAGTAGTTCTTTAAAGTGTTAAAGAACTGAGATGTAAGTTTGAGGACAAAAGTGCCCCTAACTCAAGCTGTGGTGTTTTCAATTGCCTCATATGTGAAAGTTGGACAATGAATAAAGAAGATAATCGAAGAATCAAGGCATTTGAATTATGGTGTTGGAGAAGAATATTGAAATGCAATGGACTGCCAGAAAAATCAACAAATCTGTCTTGGAACAAGTACAATCAGAATGCTCCGAAGAAGCTAGGATAGTAACACTTCATCTATTGTATACTTGGACATGTTGTTAGGAGGATCAAGACCAGGAGAAGGACATCATGCTTGAAAAAGTAGAGGGTCAACAAAAAAGAGGAAGGGACCCCTGCCCCCCAGTGAGATGGAATGGCACAATGACAGCAATGATGGCCTCGAGTCTAACAATTGTGAGGATGGTGCGGGACTGGGCAGTATTTCGTTCTCTTGTAGGGTCACTACGAGTAGAAATCATCTTGTGGACACTTACCAACGACAACAAACCAAATGCTTCTGTTTGTACCACCATGACCTCAGAAAACCTAATTAATCATTCAATGCAGTAAAAGATTAGCCAAATAAGTTAATAATTGATCAAGTCTGACTTTTGAGGGGTGGGAGGTGAGCGGTGAGAGTCTGTATAGCATAGACACAGTACAAACCAATTTACTAATTCTGAAAGTATGGTATTTCTAATTGTGTACCTAAAATTAATCAAGATTTTCAAAAGTCAAGTATATCTGTGGGCTGTGGCTTTTGTTAGTCATAACCTCCAGAAGTGTTCATTCATCTGAACAGGAAGCAATAGGAGGGTTTGCTCTGACTTATTAATAGTTATGTGTAGAGATAGAAGGCAGGACTGGATAGATGAAAGATGATAATACAAATGCTTAAAATAATATATTTTTTAAGTTTTATTGTTAAAAAAGTAGAATTTATTTTTTTATGCTATGTGTTCAGCTTCACAGCAAGTTTTGTCGTTCACAGTATTCTGTTACTGAGAGCTGTCTTGGCAAAACAATGGCAGGGAGGAAATTACCAAGCATGACTAGCAATAATAAATAGGTGATACTTTTGAATCATTTAAAAATATTTAACACCCTCTGCCTTTGTTGTGCTAGGGTGTCCCATCACTTCATTATCATTTCTTAAATGTTATAACTCAAGTGACCAAGATGCAATGCTTCTCTACTGGAGGTGAAGAAGGTAAAACCATCAAAGAAAATTCTCCAGCAAAGTAATGTTCATCAGTTGGAGAACACTGCCTTCCTGAAAATTGAAAACATTCTTTTCTTTTCTTACTATTTCCTTCCTTCCTTCTTTCTTTATTTCTACCACATTCAGGCAAAAGATAACTTTGAGAAAAAAATGTAGGACTTAAAAATTCTTTGGGTATAGATAGAACTAACCTTTCTAGGAGAAAAGGTCTTTTTTGCCTACCTTTTAATTTTCATTTCCACTTCATCTCACTTACTCCCCAACCTAACAGTGCTTTATAGATATTTTTTCAAGAACTATTTACTAAACAACTTTTGTTTAGTAAATTTGCTAGTGTGTGAGAACTTAAGACTAAATAAGAAAGGCACCTGCTTTCTAAGCCAGTGAACACTAATGCAAAAAAGGAAAGAGTTCAGTCATGTGTTATATGCAATGGCACATAGATTTTACAGATGGTGTGATAGATGTGGTAAAAGTTTTATAGAATGTCAGCTGTGTAGAATGAGAACAATGAGGTCCAAAAGACTTTATAAGGAGATGGCAGAAACTGTATTTGGTGAGGTATTACCTGTCTTGGAAAAGTGATTAAACGAATCCAGAGAGTGAGATAGTTTGGAGTCTGAAGTAAAACTACTGGGACCCTGCCTGATGATTCTACAGAAAAGTTTTCATCAAGAAGCCCCGCTACTTGTTGCAGCTGCCCCACACTGAGCTTCCAATCCATTTACGTGTGTGTACCTATTCTAAATATGAGCAGACATCAAAAGACAGCAAATATTTGAGGAACGCCTCCAATGTGAAAGACAGAGACAAGAAAGAAAAAAGAGCGAGAGAGAGAAGAAACAGAGTAAAGAGAACTCATTTCAAAAAAATAATTTATACCATCAGAAAAGAAAGAAAAAAATGCATCCACTAACAGGAATAAAAATCTATGAAGAGGGAAAGGGACATACAGAAGATAAAAGAAACTTTAAAATATTAGAATTTAAAGTGCAGTAGAAAAATTGAAAGATGAAGCTGAGAACTATCTTAGAAACTAAAAACAAAAAAAGGATGATTATAGATGATTCCAGAAAATAATAGGAATTCCAGGAAAAGAGAACAGAAAAACAAAGAGGAGGAAATTACCAAATAAACAATTCAGGAGCATTTCCCAGAATTTAAAGATAAAAGTTTCCAGATCATGAGGGTCCAGCACAACATCACAAAATTTCTGAATCCTGGGAACAAAGAGAAGTTCCTAAAATCCCCAGAGGAGGGGGTTTTAGGAACTAGAATCAGGACACCATCAAACTCTTCTATTGTAAATTTGGTAAGGAGAAGATGATGAATAAAGAATGCTTCCAAAAATTTGAAGAAAAAAACTTCAATCAAGAATTCTATACTCAGATATAATATCGGTCAGATGGTAGAAGAGACTTAGACATTTTAAGACATACAGTACCACCCTGCCCAGCACCAAAAACAAACCCACAAAACCCCCCAACCCCATCCCCAAAACAACCCACATTGCCATCGAGCTGATTCCAGTTTATAATGACCCTATAGAATAGATCTGGAATCAGAAAACCAAAAGGGAAGAACACAGTTAGCATTTCTCAAGCCAGGGGAACTGAAGGAAAAAATTCAAGCCTCGACCTTCGTTATTGAAAGACTCTATGGGCAAATTATTGAATGATACAGAAAACATCAAAAGAAGATGGAAGGAATACACAGAGTTACGGTACCAAAAGGAAATGGTTGATGTTCAACCATTTCAAGAAGTAGCAGATGATCAAGAGCCAATGATATTGAAGGAAGAAGTCCAGGGTGCATTGAAGGAATTGACAAAGAACAAGGCACCAGGAATTGATGGAATAAAAACTGAAATCTTTCAAGAAAGTGAGGCGGCACAGGAGGCACTCACTCATCTCCGCCAAGAAATTTGGAAGACAACTATCTGGCCGACTGATTGGAAGA
>NW_006408528.1:38962541-38964486 GCF_000296735.1 Chrysochloris asiatica
TTTGTTCTGTTGTACGTTGGGTCACTATGAGTCAGTACCAACTTGATGGCACCTAACAACAACAACAACAAATAGGATAGAGTGGAATGGCCTCATAAGGTTTCCAAGACTATAATCTTTAGGGGAGATTCCATCTTCCTTCCACAAAATGGCTGGAGAGGTCTAACCACTTTTAGTTAGCAGCCAAGTGCTTAATCACTACTTAACCATCAGGACTCCATTAAAACATGCAAGATTTCAAAAATTTTGCTTCCTCTGAGCCTTTTCTGAATTTGCTACTGGAATATGGAGTTCACTAAAACAAAAGTATAATCCAAGACATACAAAGATGTGCAACCCAGGAAATATTATAGATGAAATGGGAAACTACAGTGTGATGGTAAATGAAATCTCCGAATGGCAGTTGGCACTAGCCCAGAAAGCACCTAGTCCAGGTAAGAGTAGAACAAATCACACTAGGAGAAACATCTTCTCAAATATGAAATGAATAGACTGTGTGTTTGAATGAATTGAAGAAAGATATATAGATTCATGAGAATCTTCGTTTTGTTTGCTTTGAGGTGTGAAGGCTGTGGTCTATGATCTTCATCAGTAAGTATTTTAAGTCCTCCTTGCTTTCAACAAGCAAGGTTTTATCATTTGCATATCACAGGTTGTTAATGAGTCTTCCTCTAAAATCCTGATGCCACGTTCTTCTTCATATAATCCAGTTTCTTGGATTATTTGCTCAGCATATAGATTGATAAATATGGTGAAAGACTACAAGCCTCCTGCACATCTTTCCTAATTTTAAATCAGTCCGTGTTCCCTTGTTCTGTTCGCACAACTGCCTCTTGGTCTATGTACAGGTTCCTCATGAGCACAGTTAAGTGTTCTGAAATACTCATACTCCAACAACTATACATAGTTTGTCATGATTCACCATCAATGCTCATGGTAACAGTAGTTAAGAAATCAAACAATGTATTGCATTAGGCAAATCTGGTGCACAAGATCTCTTTAAAGTGTTTAAAAGCAAAGATGCCAGTTTGAGAACTAAGATGTGCCTGACCCAAGCCATAGTATTTGAAAGTTTGACAGTGAATAAGGAAGACTGTAGAAAAATTGATGCATTGTGGTTATGGTGTTGGAGAAAAATATTGAAAGTACCATGCCCACAGAAAGGGCAAAAAATTTTTGCAATGACATATCAGACAAGGGACTAATCACTAAAATCTATAGGAAACTACAACACCTCTACAAGAAAAAGACAAATAACCCAATTAAAAAGTGGGCACAGACACTTCACCAAGGAAGAGATCCAGGCAGCCAACAAACACATGAAGAAATGTTCACTATCATTAGCCATTGTTGTTAAGTGCTGTCGAGTCCATTCCAACCCATAGCGACCCTGTATAGGGTTTCCAAGGAGCAGCTGGTGAGCTTGAACCACCAACCTTGCAGTTCAAACCGCTTTGCAGTCTGATGCATTAGCTCACAGTGCCACACCATTAGCCATTAAAGAGATGCAAATCAAAACAACCATGGAGATACCATCTCACACCAGCAATAATAACAAAGTTCAAAAAACCAGAGGACAATAAATGCTCATGAGGATGTGGAGAGACCAGGACACTCCAACATTGCTGGTGGGACTGCAAAATGGTCCAACCTCTCTGGAAAGCAATATGGTGTTTCCTCAGAAGGTTGAAAATAGAAATACCTTATGATCCAGCAATTCCTCTACTTGGTAAACTTCCACAAGAAATATGAACCATAACATGAGTTGATATATGCACACCAATATTTATCAAACCACTATTCACAACAGCAAAAAAATAGAGACAGCCTAAGTGCCCATCAAATCTTTCAGGAAAGTGAGGCGGCACAGGAGGCACTCGCGCATCTCTGCCAAGAAATTTGGAAGACAACTGTCTGGCCGACTGATTGGAAGAGATCAATGTTT
>NW_006408528.1:38965871-38976071 GCF_000296735.1 Chrysochloris asiatica
AGCTGCAAACCACCACATAACATGGATGAACTTTGAGGACATTATGCTGAGTGAAATCAGTCAGTCATAGAAGGACAAATATTGCATAAGACCATTGTTGTAAAGCTTAAGAAAATATTTCTATTCTAAAAGAAAAAAAATTGAGTGATGGTTACCAAGGGTGGAAGGGAAGGCATAGTAAGGCATAGGTTAGGGGATAGTCACATCATAGCTCAGGTGATGAGGAGGGCAATAAACAAGAAGGGGGGTGTGGAATAACAAAGAAGATAGGGGAACACTTAGGTAGGTGTACATGCCCTAAATGAGACAGAGGTAAATAGTGATATATACTCAACCTTGGAATAACACGGCTCTGTGATACAGGGATCAAGGCATAGTCTGAATGGGCAAAGGAAGGGAAATAATATTAAGGAGCTTGACTGTCTTGTATTGATTTCCCTTGCCTACTATTGTAAAATAGACATTTAAGTGGAATAGAAAGAAATATTGGGAAATATGATTACAGAAATCTTGTAAGGTTATCTTCAGCCTATAACTGATTGGAATATCTAACAGGGGTTCTAGAATTTACCTATAGGCTTCCTGGTGAGCCTTTGTAGAGTAAGGGACCATAGGTAGAATTTTGAGCACCACACAGAACCTTCTGAGGTGGAACATTCCCACTTGAAAGGACATGCAGACCAACCTGGAGCAGCTGGAGGAGTAGAAGATATTTCTTGAAAGAGATCAGCAGGGAGGAAAAAAAGAAAAACAAAGCAGCCTGTTTAGCTGTTACAAGAACAAGCAAGCTATTCACCTAGGAGCCATCAAGGCAAGAAAGCTCAGTCCTTCAGGACAAAAACCCCCTTCCAAGTTTGAAACTCAGAGGGAACACATGAGCAGGCTTGTAAGCTCATTGGTGACCATATTGGTCTACTTGTGAGTGGAAGTGGGGGGGGAAATAGTAATGAAGACATGGGCTAAATTTGACCATGTTTCATAGAGTTCTGTCAACTTTGAGATGAGAGAGAGAAGAGGAAGGAATGGTTGGTCTGAAGTTTGGGGAGACTTGGGAACTCTTGAGCCCATGGACACTGATCTAGTCACTGTGGGCTAAAACTGAGAGTTTTAGCTTATATGAAGTGTGTGTGTGTGGGGGGGGGAGGTGTGTAAGAACGCTCAAACTTGCAGATAGTACCCATTTGACCTAGTTTGGATTGCTTACTGATCAGAACTCATCTAGAGGAAGATAAAGAAATTTGATAAAGGAAACAAGTAAAATTGCTACAACTTGATGAACTTGACCTTTGCTTATGGATATAATTGCTCAAAACACCAACTGAGAGGGAAGGAGTCTTCACATCAAGGATCAAACCTATCCCCTCAGTATATAGAGTTGATAGGAATGGGCAATTAAGACATTGACTATCTAAAATGGGTGTGGGGGAGTTTTGCTATGAAGGCACAAAGTGTCTGGCTTATGAGTTTTCTAGAGTGAGTTTAGTTTCAGAGTGGGGGCTGGGGGTAGAATCCCCACTGAATAGTTTTCATCTTGTCTAGATGAGTCTAGTGAAAGGAGATGGGGATAGGACTCTTTTGATTCAATAGTGAGTAATTGTTATCATGACTAATTGTGATTGTCACAACTGTAAATGTGGAAGTTGTGTGATGGAGACAGGGTGATGGCATGGAGAAAGAGAGAACAGTTGAGGACACTAGACTCTGGAAAGATAAATGTTGTATGCCAGTGGTCAGGAGGCTGGCTTGCAAAATGTGTCCTTTGATTGTCTAAATGATTATATATTCCTATGTGTTTTGTTTACATCAAAACAACAACAACAAAAGGAACAGAGGCAAAACCTTAACCAATAGTTCATTGAGGGGACTGTAATCATTGCAATGAAACAAAATAAGATTGGTTGAGTGCAAAACTTATGTTCTCCCATGTACACTATCACGCAATTCACAATAAAAACTTTAAACACACACACACAAGTACCATGGATTGCTAGAAGAACAAACACATCTGTGTTAGAAGTACAGCCAGCAAGCTCCCTAGAAGCCAGGATAGTGAAACTTTGTCTCCCTTATTTCAGACTTACTATCAGTAGTGTTCAGTCCCTGGAGGAGGCATCATGCTACATAAAGTGGAGGGTAGCAAAAAAGAGGAAAACCTACAATGGGATGGATTTAGCACAATGGCAGCAGCCACGGGCTCAAGCTAAGCAGCAGTTGTGAGGATGACCCAGAACCGGGCAGTGTTCTGTTCTGTTCTGTTCTGTGGAAGGTCGCTCTGAGTTGGTTTGCCAGACATCTTGAATATGGACTAATGAGAGACACTGAAAATGAAATGAGTGGGCGAGGGAGAGTATTAATTGACAGGAAAACAAAAATATATGCAAGAAAGAAAATGAATTATTAGTATGTGGCACAGTCAGTTGGGAATATGGGTAACAGACACAGTGTTGAAATTAGTAAATAAGGAACTAAAAAAATTATACTGTGACCACATTGAAAGAATGAGGAAAATGAGAGCGAGGAGGGTGTGTCTAACATGTTTGTATGAAGATTGTAGGGGTGAGTATGAAATATTTATTCTCCATAATATGAGCTCAGTATGTATAAAGATAAAGATGTTATTTAGAGAAAAAGGCACAAATTCAGGAAGAAACAGCCAAACGATTTGAAAATGGTTGCCTCAAAGAAGCAAAAATGGGGTATATGCACAGAAGAACTCCTGGTGTGGCACAGCAAGATCAGCACTTGACTGTTAACTGCAAGGTTCGCTGTTCAAACCCACCAGCCGCTCCATGGACACCCCATACACTGCAGGGGTTAAAGGTCATTTTGGATATTTATAATATCTTATGTTGCTGTGAAAAAAGTTCCTAGATTTATTGAATTTCAAGTCTTGCTTATGGTTACCTTGGCAGGGCCAGACGAAATTATTTTGTGGGTTTGTATGACCCTTGGCCCGGATGTTCACCACTCCTGCAGAGGGTTGCTATGTGTCAGAACTGACTTGAGGGCACTTAACAACATGAACAGAATATACTTGACTTTCAAAACCTCCTAGAAAAATGATCATATCTTGGTGTGGCTTTGTGGGTTAATGCGCCAGACTGAAAAGCCATTTGAGCTGCAAGGTTAGCAGTTCAAACTCAACAGCTTCTCCCTGGAAACCCTACACAGGGTCGCTGTGGGTCGGAATCGACTGGACAGCACTCAACAACACCAACAATTAATCTAAGTATTATTATTTTATATGCCACTAAGAAAAGAGTCCTGGTGAGGATTATCTGTAGGATTATCATTGGACTACAAGGTCAGTTTGAACTACAAGGTTGGTGGTTCAAATTCACCAGCCACTCCTTGGAAACTCTATACAGGGTTGTTATGAATCAGAAATGACTCAATGACACTTAGCAACATCAACAAAAAAATAAAATAAAAGTTGGTGTGGCACTGTAGGATAAGCATTGGGCTGCTAACCACAAGGTTGGCAGTTGAAACCCACTAACCACTCCTTAGAAACCCTTTACAGAGTCACTATGAGTCAGACTCCACTTAACGGCATTTGACAACAACAAGAAATGAAAAGAAAATACTGAAAAACTATAATAAAATGCTTTCTTATAATCTTAAGATAATTATTTTGTAGTTATTGAAAGATTTATTTGGACATTTTCACCTCATCTCTCCATGACACATATATAAAAAATATATAAAAAATAAATTAACTGTGGTGGTTATGTGCTATGGAGTCCATTCTGACTCATAGTGACCCTGTACAGGGTTTCCAAGGCTGTAAATCTTTATGAGAGCAGAAAGCCTCATCTTTCTCCCGCAGAACAGCTGCTAGTTTCGAACTGCTGACCTTGAGGTTCGTAGCCCAATTCGTAACCACTATGCTGTATGGTGTTGTAGGTTAATAGGCCAGACTGCAAAGCCATTTGAGCTGCAAGATCAGCAGTTCAAACTCACCAACTGCTCCTTGGAAACCCTATGCAGGGTTGCTATGTGTCGAAGCTGATTCAGCAGCACTTAACAACAACAAATTAATTGTAATATTTCAAAAATTTCCTCACATTCAGAGTGCATCTCTTTTGGTGCTTTTGAATTGGAGTTTCTGATCTCCATGCATTTCCAGGCAGTATTGGTCTCTGTACCGTGTAGATTGCTAGTGATGTGCAACATCTATTCAGACAATACTCCAGTAATGTCTTAGGGATTTTCTTCCAAGATGCCAACACATGTTCTGCAACTTTTGTATTTCATCAGACAGTGTCAATGAAAATTTGTCATACAGTAATCAAGACTCATCCCTTCCTCCAATACAATAGTTTGTTGAGCAGAACATTAAGAAATTGCAGTTGTGCAGTCATGCCATTCCAAAAAACAACCAAGTTTCTTATGCAAATGTGATACCTATATTAGAACACTGCCTGGCTGACAAACACCATTACTTATAAGATGTGCTCTGATTTCAGACAAGCCAAGACATTGAGTACAAAAAAATAGAGCTGGAGCAACAACAACAAGAAGACATATCTAGTCATTGGAATCAAGAGATATTGGTACTTACAGAAAATTGAGGACGAGGGCAATAAAAGAGTATGACTAGAGAATGAGTTTAAGGTTTCTAGGTCAAATACCTGGATAGGATTTGCTATGACCTGAATTGTGTTCCCACAAAATATGTATTGAAATTCTGGCCCCTATACCTGGTGTTGCACTGTAGAATAAGGACCAGACTGCTAACCTCAAGGTCAGCCATTCAAACCCACCAGCCACTCCTCAGAAACCCTATACAGTGTCACTATGAGTCGGAACCTATGAGGCAGTTGTACTCAGCAATAACACAACATTCCTATAAACAGGATCCTGTTTGGCAGTTTACTTTATTATGCTAAAATGCTGAGGTAAGGTGAATTCTACATCTAATCAGTTCTGAGTTATGAAAAGAGAAGATTAGACACAGAAACAGGCACACCACGGGAAAGACAGACAACATGTGAGGACTCAGCTACCAGCAAAAGAATGCCAAGGATCAGCAGCAGATAACCAGAGACTGGGAGAGAGGCTCCCAGAAGAAATCAGCACAGCTGGACCCTGATTTGGACTTTGAGCCTCCAGAACTGTGGGAAAATAGTGTCTCTTCTTTAAAACCATCCACTAGTGTCATCTCATTCCAGCTGCATTAAGAATCAAAGACAGGAAACAAAGCAGAAAACCAGAAACAAAACCCATTGTTGTCCAGCCTTTTCCAACTCATAGCAACCCAGCTGTTGTTGTTGTTAGGTGCCATCAAGTTAATTCCAACTGACAGCAACCTCATTCCCAATAGAATGAAACCCTGGCCAGTCCTGTGCCATCCTCACAATTGTTATGTTTGACATCATTATTGCTGCCACGTACCAATCTATCTTGCTGAGGGTCTTCCTCTTTTTCGCTAACCTTCCACTTTATCAAGCATGATGTCCTTCTCCAGGGAATGGTCCTTCTTGATAATATGTCCAAAGTATGAGAGATGATGTCTCTACATCCTGGTTTCTAAGCAGTATTCTGGCTTAACTGTTTCCAACACAGACTTGTTTTTTGTTTGTTTGTTTTTCTGACATTGCATAGTACTTTTACATTCTTCTCCAACACCATAATTCAAATGCATCTATTCTTCTACAGTCTTCCTTATTCATTGTCCAATGTTCACATGCATATGAGACTATTGACAATTCCATGGTTTGTGTCAGGTTCACTTTAGTCCTCAAACTAACAACTTTGCTAATAGAATTGAATGAACTACCAAAGGGGGGGGGGGCGCGGTTCCAGGACTGTAATTTCTATGGAAGCAGACTTCCACATCTTTTTCCCACCCAAATCCACTGCCATGGAGTCAATGTCAACACCTTAACCCTACACTCTAAGCTGACACCCTAACCTACACCCTAACCAGACACCCTAATCCAGCATCTAACATGATACTACAAATAGGAATCCCTAAACTGACACTTTAACCTTAACCCAGCACCCTAATTCAACACTTTAAGTTGACACAGTTATGTGACACTCTAACCTGGAAGCCTAGTAGAATAGCTGAACCCTAAACCCAACAGCATAACTCGAGAACCTAGCTCTAGCCTGACATCCTAATAAGACACCCTAAACCAAAATTCTAACCCTAGCCCTACACCCTAAACCAACATACTAAGCCTATACCCTTAGCCACCATCTTAACATGTAACATGATACCCTAACCCAATACCATAGCTGGGCACTATAACACAACATCCTAACCTGACACCCTATTGCAGCACCTTAACCCTAAGCAGACACCTTAACAAGACACTTTAACCCTAATCTGATATGCTAAGCTAACACCTTACACCAACACTTTAACATAACGCCCGAACCCAGCACCCTAATCCTAACCTGATACAATAACTCAACACCTTAACCCAATACTCTAACCCAAACCTAACTCTTTAGTGCACTAACCTTAACACTAACCCTACAACCTAACCCAACACCTTAAACATACACCATAACCATAACCCAACAACATAACCCAATACCTAACCTGACTTTAACCCGATACCCTAACCCAGCATCCTAACCTGACAATTTAATGCTAACCCAAAATTCTAACTCCAAATACAACCCTAACCCAACATCCTAACAAGACATCTTAAACCAACACCCAACCCTAAGCCTCCACCTTAAGAAGATACCCTAAGCAACACCACAACATAACAACCTAACACGAAACCCTAACCTGATACCATAATATGACACCCTAACCCAACACCCTAAGGAGCTTTGGTAGCGTAGTGCTTATGAATCAGGCTGCTAACCTCAAGGTCAGCAGTTTGAAACTATCAACTGTTCCATGGGAGAAAGATGAGGCTTTCTGTTCCCATAAAGATTTACAGCCTTGGAAACCCTGTTCAGGGTCGCTATGAGTCAGAACTGACTCCACGGCACATAACAACAACAACAACCCTACACCCCAATAAGACGCCATAACCTGTCACACTAACCCAACAGCCTAACTTGACACCCTAACCTGATACCTCAAACCAACACTCTAAACTGACACTCTAAACTGACATGGTATTCTGGCTCCCTAACATGACACCCTAAGGAGCTCTGGTAGTGTAGTGGTTACGAGTCAGTCTGCCAACCTCAAGGTCAACAGTTCGAAACTACCAGCTGTTCCACAGGAGAAAGATGAGGTGTTCTGCTCCAGTAAAGATTTACAGCCTCAGAAACCTTGTACAAGGTCGCTATGAGTCAGAACTGACTCCACGGTACTTAACAACAACATGATACCCTAACTCTAAAATGACACACTAACTCCATACCCTAATCTAACATCCTTATCCAAACCCTAACCAAACACCCAAATCCAACACTATAATATGACTCTATAACCCAATACACTAACTTGACACCCTAAACAGACATACTAAAGGGACACTTTAACCTTGACCAGACACCCTAACCATATTGTGATACCCTCACTTGAGACCCTAATGGTAACCCAATACGCTGAAAAGACATCCTAAACCAATACACTAACCCTAACCAGAAACCCTAAAGAAACAGCCTAATCCAACACCTTAACACAACACCATAACATGACATCCTAACTCAATAACCTAGCACAACACCCTAAATCAACACTGTAATCCAACATTCTATCCCTACATATTAACCCTATACCATAAGCCAATACCCAACCCTACACCCTAATAAGACACACTAACTCTACACCCTAACCAAAACCCTACACCCAAACCCAAACCTAAAACCCTAATGAAACACCTAAATTCAACAGCCTCACATGACATGTTAACGCAACACCCTAAACCAACTCCCTAACACGACACCATAATCTGACACCCTGAGCCAACACCCTAACTTGACACAGTAACTCAACACCCTAACCCAATACCCTAAAACTAATTTGAAACCCTAACACTCTCGAGAGCTATCCTGACATCCTAATAAAGCACCCTAAACTGACACCCCAACATGACACCCTAAACTGACATCCTCAACCAATGCCCTTACCCTAACCCTATACCCCTAAAAAGACACCCTAACCTGACACCTAACAAGACACTCTAGTCTGCCCCCTAAACTGATACTGTAACCAAATATGACCCCTGAACCAACACCCTAACACTATCCCCACATCTGACATCTTGATCCCAACCCTTCACACTAGCAAAACAAAATAAGCCGACACCCTAACCTTAAACCGACACCCTGACACACCTAACACATCACCCTATTCTGACACCCTAACCTGATGCCCATTTCCTACCCATTTCCCAGTCTCTACTACAGTGCGCTGGTGACTCAATTTCCCCCTAGAAAAATCCATTTCATCCTCTAGAAAGCTGTGCATCTCATATTTGCTAAAACAAGCACAGCCTCAGGATGCATACTGAGGCTTTCCTCTGTTAGTCATCACAGACCTTCAAAGAGCAGAACAGGATGACCTGTGAAACAAAAAAGTGAATATGAGTGTTCTAAACTTAGTTCAGGGCTTCCACCTGGGAGAACTATGGTTGAATACCTTCTCCATCTCTTAAAATAGAAACACTCCTAACTAAGATGAGCCAAACACTGTCTAACCACAGACAATCACTCTCTTCTCAATATGGTGTTGCCCTTGCTCCTTCTGGAACAATGAAGTGTGTTCCCTGTCCTGTTCAAGCCAAACTACACCCTAAAAGAAACTTCATCAGTTTTCAATGGTTGATCTTTGCCATTCACATGGAATGTAGACAGTTCTAACATGTTCTAATGAAACTCTTTTTATGTGGACAAAAAGGGCCCCTGGTGGGGCAATGGGTTATGCAGTCGGTTGCTAATAGCAAATCAGCAGTTCATATCCACTAGCTCCATAGGATAAAGATGAGGCTTTCTGCTCCCACACAGATTTACAGACTAGGAAACTCTCTTCAAGGTCACTATAAATCGGAACCGACACTACCACACAGAAGTATATGGAGGAGGGGCAGGGGACCTTTCATTTTTCCCTGCCATACAAGGATTACAGTTAATGTACACAAAGGACACATCACAGTGTTTGAAGCAAAACTGAATCTACTGCCACCGAGTTGATTCCAATTCATAGCCACACTATATAGGGTTTCTGAGACTGTAAATCCTTACAGGAGATTTAAAGAAGAGACTGTCCCTTCTTTCTCCCTCAGAGCAGCTGTTTGGATTAATGCACAGTACCATTTACATTTTTGTTGTTGTTGTTGTTTCTAAAGGTGAATAGGTTAACTCTATTCGGAGATGACATGGTCTAATTTATAGAAAATCCTAAGGAACTGACTAAAAATTTATTAGAACTAATAAACAAGTACAGCAAGATTATAAGATCAATATTAATTGCACTTCTATACAATGTTGTTGTTAAAGTGCCATTGAATTGGTTCCAATTCATAGTGACCCTGTATAGGGTTTCTATGGAGCAGCTGGTGAATTTCAATCTCCAACCTTGTGGTTAGCAGTCTAATGCTTATCCTATAGCACCACTCCAGGACATTTATACAATAGCAATGAACAAACAAACAAATTTTAAGACAATAATTCCATGTTCAGTGGCATAAAAAAGAATAGAATACTTAGATATAAATTTAACAAAAGAAGTATAAAATTTATATTCTGAAAACTATAAAACATTGTTGAAAAAGTTGAAGATGACCCCTGATAGCATAGCAGGTTATGAACTGGGTTGTTAATAGCAAGGTCAGTAGTTTTAATCTACCAGTCTTTCCGTTGAAGAAAGATGAAGCTTTCTTCTTCTGTAAAGATTTATATATAGCTTTGGAAACCCTATACAGGGTCACTCTGAGTCAGAACCAACTTCGTGGCACACAACTACCACCACCACCAAATAAATGGAAAGACATTTGTTCATGGATCAGAAGACAATATTATTAAGTGACAGATCCAACACAATTCCTACTTGATGTCTTTGCAGATATTGGCAAAGCTGATCCTAAAATTCATAGGAAAATTCAAGGAACCCAGAATGGCCAAAACTATCTTGAAAAAGAAGAATAAAGTCAGAAAACTCAAGCTTACTGATCTCAAAACTTACTGTGAAGCCACAGTAACCAAGATAGTGTTATGCCTGCATTGTTGTTGTTGTTGTTGTCAGGTGCCATCGAGTCTGAACCGACTCATAGCGACCCC
>NW_006408528.1:38977476-38983689 GCF_000296735.1 Chrysochloris asiatica
AAGCCTCATCTTTCTCCTGCGGAGCAGCTGGTAGTTTCAAACCACTGACCTTAAGGTTCGCAGCCCGATTCGTAACCACTACGCTACCAGAGATGCCTGCATAAGAATAGATAATTCCATGGAATTGATAAATCAATGGAATATTATTGAGAGTCCAGAAATAAATCCTCACATTTATGTCAGCTGATTTTGACAAGAGTGCAAAGACAGTATGATAGAGGAAGAATAGTCATTTAATAGACATTTGTTGATGCAAATGTATTTCCATATGCAAAAGAATGAAGTTTGGACCTTTGCCTGATGCTATAAACCAAAATATACCTTTACCTGATGCTATATACAAAAAAATTTTTGCTTGCTGAAAGTGAAGAGGACTTAAAATACTTACTGATATAGATCAAAGGTAGCCTTTGGTATGGATTACATCTCAATGTAAAGAAAACAAAAATCCTCACCATTGGACCAATAAACAACATTCTTATCAATGAAGAAAAGATTGATGTTGTCAAAGACTTCATTCTTCTTGGATCAACCATCGACACTCATGTAAGCAGCAGTCAAGAAATCGAATGACGTATTGCATTAGACAAATCTGCTGCACAGGACTTTTTTAAAAGTGTTGAAGAGCAAAGACGTCAGCTTGAGGGCTAAGGTACACCTGACCCAAGTCATGATATTTTCAATAACCTCATATGCATGCAAAAGTTGGGCAGTGAATAAGGAAGACTATAGAAGAATTGACACATTTGAGTTATGGTGTTGGAGGAGAATATTGAAAGCACCATGGTCTTCCAAAAGAACAGACAGATCTGTATTGGAAGAAGTGCAGCCAGATTGCTCCTTAGAGGCCAGGATGGCCAACCTTCATCTCTCGTACTTTGGACATATTGTCAGGAGGGACCAGTCAATGGAAAAGGATATCATGTTTGGTAAGGTGGAGGGTCAAAGAAAAAGAGTAAGACACCACCCCCCCCCCCCAGAGAGATGGACTGACAAAGTGGCAGCATAAATGGACTTAAGCATGGCAACAATGGTGAGGTTGGCCCAGGATTGGGCAGTGTTTTGTTCTGTTGTGCATAGGGTTACTATGAGTTGGTATTGACACAATGACACCTAACAACAACAACATATATAAAAATTATTTCAAATGAATAAGACATATATCTAAGAACTAAAACTAAAACATTTTAGAATAAAGGCTTAAATCTTCATAACTTTGGATTAGACAATATCATACATACAACATCAAAAGAACAAGCAAAAAAAGAAAGCATAAATAAATTAGACAACGTAACTTAAAAATTTTTTTTTTTGCTTTGAAGGATACCATCAATAATGTAAAATATCAGCCCACAGACTGGAAGAAAATATTTACAAATAATATATTTGACAATTAATTTGTATCTAAAAATATAAAGAATTTTTACTACTCCTTAATAAAAAGAAAATTATCCCAATTTTTTAAAGGGCAAAGAATCTGAACAAACTTTTCTACAAAGAAAACAATTCAGTAGCTAGTGAGCATATGAAAAGGCATTATAATAGCCATCAAGAAATGCAAATTTCAGCATGCAATACAATGGCTGTAATAAAAAAGACAGATAATAATAAGTGTTGGTAAGAATGTAAAGAAATCGGAACACACATACTCTACTGATGGGAATGTAAAATGGCACAGTCACTTTGGAAAACAGTCTGACATTTCCTGAAAGTGTAAAACAGAGTTACCATATGATTCAGAATTTATACTCCCAGGTATATACCTAACATAAATAAAAACATATGTCCATACAGAATACTCGTACATGAATGCTCATGGAAGAATTCTTCATAATAGCCCAAATGTGGAAATGTCTCAACTGTCAATCACTAAAGAATGGATAAACAAGATATGGTATATGCATACAATGGAGCATTATTAAGCTATAAGAAGAAATAAAATTAGGATACCTGCTGCAATGGGTTGAACCTTTAAAACATTATGCTAAGTAAATAAATTTTAAAAACAATTACAAAAGACTATTCACTGTGTGATTTCGTATTAAATGGCCAGAATAGGCCTTATATGTGGAGATAGAAAGCAGATTAGTGGTTTCCAATCAAACAGGATGGAATGGTGATACTGGGGTGGGGGAAACAGCTTTGGGTTTTCTTTTTGTGGTGATGAAAATTCTAACACTGATTATTCAGTTCTATAAATATACTAAGAACCATTGAACTGTACACTTTAAATGGGTGAATTATTTGGTAGGTGAATTGTGTAGTTCAACATAGCTGTTAAAAATAAAGGTGAACAGGTGCTTGTACTGAAACTGAGGAAGAGTAATAGAGTGTGAGCATAAATAAGTTAGCTGTTTCCCCAAATAGGGGGTTCAGAAAAATCCCAACTGAAAGCTCCAACTTTCTCACTAGAATAGAAGGCAAAGTCACTTTGTGAGAGTTCATAATCAGCTAATGGGTATGTCAGAGGTTAAGATTGCCAAGGTAGTGCATTTCCAAGGGATGGCAAAATCCAAGGCGTGTCATGTGAGTGGGTGGCTGACGTGGATTGGAGGGAGAGGTGGAGGAGGCCCAGACGTCACGAGGCTTAATACATTCTCAAAAATATTTATGAAATCCTTTGCTAGCACCATATGAGACAGTATTAAGGCATCAATGTAACCTTAAAATTTTTACATATTGTCGCTACATTTGCCTTAGGTGAGTCTCATTTTTATTCTACTAAACTCAGGGATAAGGTTGTGAATTTACATGAAGACCGTGCTATTTACATGAAGACCGTGCTATTTACATGAAGACCGTGCTATTTACATGAAGACCATACTCACGTTACTTCTGGTCTGAGGGGAAAAAGAAACAGTGGTTCTCCAAAGTAGACTGTAGTTGCACTAAGACTATAAGACGGTTTAGGAAAATAAGCTTCCAGAAATTTAGAAGCAAAACAATGAGTTCAAACTTTCTAGTTATTTTAAGCACAGAGGAATTTAATAAATGGAATAGGGTGTTTACACGTTTACTGGGATGACTGGAGGAGCAGGCTCCAAGATGAGCCTCCAGGAATAATCAGCCACTACCTCTGTAGCAATCAGGAAGATGAAGAATCAGGAAACTGCCACTTGGAACTAATGAGTTCATAAGCCTACAACCATAACTGTTGTTTGGGTTGTATTATGCCTCCCCACCCCACTCACCCAAAGATATGTTGAAGTACTAATCCCTGTACTTGTGAATATGGCTCTATTTGGAAAAAGGAATTTCTATTATGCTAATGATGTCATATTGGAGTAGTGTGGATTCTAAGCCTAATCTTTCTGAGTGGTAGCTTGTAAAAAGAGTAGAACATACACCCCCACACAGGAGGAAGATAGATGCCATGTGGCAATACAATGAATGTCAAGAAATGCCTGAGGCTGCCAACAAGGAAGGATGTTTCCCTAGAGCATTTGCCCTGATTTGGGACTTTGGTTTCAAAAACTGTGAGATAATATATTTGTGTTCTTTACAGCCATCTACTTCTGATATTTGTGTTACAGCAGCACTAGGTAACTAAGATAACTGTGATTGAGGGACAAAAAGTTGGGCTCAAGAAGCCACCACTGCCACACCACAACTGTCTTTCAACACCCACAAAGCTAATGCCTAAACACGGAACACCACAGTAGAAAACTCCACGTCTCTAAGGTTTTCTTAGCCAGTAGAAGCACATCCAAAATAGAGAAGGAAGATGGCTTCTGTTTCACTTCTGCTGAATATGTGTGAACACAAGTATATTATACCTGGATAAACGTGAGATATCTCAACAGCCCTACCATCAAACATTATCTCTGCAGGCAAGATCCTAACCTGATGCAGCTTTCTTCAGAAACACAGGTGTGTTATCATGTTAATGACAGCCTGCTCTGAGGAGATTCATTTCACACATTCATTCAGGACATACAAATACTCACAAAGGGGAATGGACCATTGACCCATACATACTAAAGGCCTTGCCTCCTTGGTTAAATTCCTGAAAATTATTGGTAAGCTGAGGACCATTCCATCCCTGACATTGTCAAGAAATAGCTATGGACCTTTTCAGTACCCATAACATGAAAACGGAGTCCTGGTGTGGTGCTGTGGGTTAATGCGCTGGGCTGCAAGGTCAGTTTAAAGCACAAGGTCGGTGGTTCAAGCTAACCAACTGCTACTAGGAAATCCTATACAAGGTCGCTATGAGACAGAATGGAGTCAACAGCACTTAACAACATCATGAAAAGAAGCTCAACATTTTTTATGCCTTTTTTGGTTCTGGAGGCATTATTGTTGTTGTTGTTGATAAGTGCCGTCGAGTCGGTTCCGACCCATAGCGACCCTGTACAGGGCATTATACTCAGGTATAAATTTTACTTCAATCCATTTATGCTGTTCATTGAAAATCATCCCATCATAAGTTGTTGTTGTTAAGTGCTGTTGAGTCTATTCAGACTCATAACGACCCTATTTAGGGTTTCAGAGAAGTGACCATATACAGGGTGCCTATGAGTCGGAACCGACTCCATGGCACACCACCACCAACTTGCAGTCCTATGCTTATCCTACAGTGTCATACCAGGACTCCAAACTGTATCCATAAGAGTGACATTTGCTGGCCACATACTCCTAGAGACAGACAGAGGCTCTCAGTAGGTCTGTGACACTTTGTACTCAGCCACATATTATGCTTTGGGTTGTGGAAGCAGCCCTCTTCAAGTTTGGATCTTCTTGTAAAAACTTTGTTTTCCACTTAATTTGAATGCCTTTAGAGTTCACCACAGGCTCAACACTCATTACCTCAGCCTGATTCAAGCATTTAAATGACCTGTGAAGCCCCCATGAACGTTTGATTATGGAGCTATGGAAAAATTAAAATATAAAATGTCCAAAACTTAGAGTTCTTAACATGTAGGATTTATCATTCAGGTTGATCCATTTGTTCAGCACAAGAATAACTCAAAATTGCTACAGTTTGATGAACTTGACTAATACTTAGAGAGGAGAGGAGTCATCACACCAAGTATCAATGCTATCCCCACTGTATGCAAGGTAGATAGGGACAGGCAACTTAGATATTGGCTACCTAAAATGATGGGATGATAAAGGCATGAAGTGACTGGCTTACAAGGTTTCAAGAGAGAGTTCAGTTTAAGAGTATGGGGGGAAAGATAGATTTAAAAAAAAGAAGTCAAAAGGTATTGCTACAAAATCAGAGCAATCTTTGTTAAACAAAAAAATAATTAAATGTGAAGCTATTATTTCTTGACATATTCTTCATCTAGATCTATACACTTCTGAAGGTGGTGTCCTGGTGTGGCGCCTTAGGATAAGCACTCCATCCCAAGGTTGGTTTGAACCGCAAGGTCAGCCATTCAAACTCACCAGCTGCTCCTTGAAAACCCTATACAAGGTCACTATGAGTTGAAGCTGACTCAATGGTGCTTAACAACAAGCCTTCCTTGAAGAACTCTGATCAAATCATGGAACTCAAATCACGCTCCTTTTCAATAGTCTTTGGGAACAAAAAGAAGTCTAAAGGGGCAAGGTCATGCTTTACGGTAGATAGGGAAAGATTTCCCAACAAAGTTCTTGCAGGACAGCCCTTGCCATCCCAAAATATGAGCAGGTGCATTGTTGTGATAGAAAAAAATTCCTCAGCACAATTTTCCTGGCCATTTTGTCACCAATGCAGTTTAGGAGATACCTTCCAGGTAGTGTAGGATGAATAGGGATTATCCAGGGAAGGAAGTAAAAATAAGCTTCCAAGCAAAATGACCAGAATAGAGAAGCTTGGGAAATAATGGAGTGCCTTCAGAAGACATAGTGAGTTCTAGGTACCCCAGGTTGTTTAATGGCACTGAAATGTTCAGTGTCAAGGAAGATGTATCAGAATGTGATGTGCCTGAGTATTTCTTGTTGTCAGGTGCCATCGCATCAGAACCAACTCATAGCGACCCCATGTACAGCAGAACGAAACAATGTCCAATCCTGGGCCAACCTCACTACCGCTGCCACACTTGACGCCATCAATGATGCCACCTGGCTGATCCATCTCATTGGGGGTCTTCCTCTTTGTCTCTGACCCTCCACCTTACCCAGCGTGACATCCTTCTCCAGCGACTGTTTCCTCTGGACAATATGTCCAAAGTATGAGAGACAAAGCTTAGCCATCCTGGCCTCCAAGGAGCACTCTGGCTGCAC
>NW_006408528.1:38985419-38996770 GCF_000296735.1 Chrysochloris asiatica
GGCAACGATAGTGAGATTAGCCCAGGATCGGGCAGTGTTTCGTTCTGTTGTGCATAAGGTTGCTATGAGTCGGTAACGACTTGCTGGCATCTCACAACAACAACAACAACAACAACAACAACAAGGAGTACTTGGTAAGAGTTGAGCTGTCATAATACTGTGTAGAACATACTCATAACTGGAGCCATGAGTGTTTAGGCAGCAGAAGAGAAACCTCCTCCACTGAGATTGAAAGGCAGGAAGAAGAAAAGTGGGTGATGATAAGGATAATTTTGCAGGTAAAAATGGGGCAAGAAGTTATGAAAATTCTAACTTGATGGTTTCTATTTTCCCTATGGCTTAGAAGTTTGAGGGCGTTAGCTCAGAGTGAATGGGAAAGTGATGGAGGAAGAGACTCAAGGAGTTGGAGATGCTCTATTGGTGAGTTTCTGGAGATGGGGGCTAGACCTTGAGCAGACTGGGAGAGGAAGCTGACACAACAGATGGAAGGGTTTTTGGTCAATAATATGGCCTGGACAACTTTGAGATTCTTGTGTTATCTATATGCCTACTTGCATGATTTTATATGACTCTGCTCAACATGCTAGATGTAGGACTGGAGAATCTACCAGTTGGTATGACCCAAGTTTGGAGCTTTGCACTGCTGGTACAATGACAGAATCACTATAAAGAAATAAGTTTATTTCTTTAAAGGAAGGGGACACGAAGGAATGAAGTACCACTGAAGGAATAGAAAATCAAACTCCTAGAAGGTAGAGTCTAAGCTGACTAGAAAAGAAGGTGAAGTTAAAGGAGGCTTATGGATTGCCAGAAAATGAAAGTAAGTCTTGTTGGACTTGGGAGTCTGTACAGAAATGAGAGAAACTGAAGTATGATGTTAAGGACAGCTGTGCCCAGAAGAATAGTAGAATTTAAGATGTCAGGGTAGAGTGGTTCTGACAACAAGAGTGTCTAGGTCAAGACACTGGAGATGGTTGAAGAAAAAACCATCTAAAAATTAGCATATTACATATCTAAAAAATTATCGTATTACAGCTCCTAAATAATCCACATGGACAATGAAATCTCTAGAATGTTGGCAAGACTTTGAGTAGGGAAGAAGATGTGACAGTATCAAAAATGTTTATGAGTGTGTACGGGTTGAGGGGAGTGGAGGGGGCATGAGAGTGATAAGGAAGATTGAAGAGTAGTATAGTTACATGGCACAAGGGCTCAGTGAAGAAGGTTTTGTTTTTCAAAATAATATTCCAAAATTAAAAATGTAAAGGTTTGTTGCAAAAGGTAAAATAAAGAAAACACAGTGAAGTACATAAAAATAATGAAAATAAAAATAATCCCTAGTCCTACCTTCTGTGGAAACTATTGGAGTCTTGGTGTGGCACTGTAGGATAAGCACACAAGGTTCGTGGTTCAAACTCACCAACCACTCTTCAGAGACCCTATTCAAGGTCACTGTGAGTTAGAACCAACTCAATGGCACTTAACAACAATAGAAACTATACTGCTACAAAAATAAAATCATACTGAACAATAATTTTATATTTTAATCACTTCATAATAGATAATAAATCTTTTCTTTGCCATTAAATATTTTTCAAATATCATCATTTTTCAAGGCTGTGTAGTATTCATCTTTGTTGAACTATTCCCTTATTGTGTGAGGTTCTATAAGATCACTTTCTGGCTGGTTGATTCAGTAAAAAACTAGCAGAGCTCAGAAAAACAGCTCTACTCACAGTTACAGTTTATTACCATGAAAGGATACAGATTTAAATCAGCAAAGGGAAAAGGGACATGGAACAAAGTCCAGGAGAAATCAGACACAAGCTTCTAGATGTCCCCTTTCAGTTGGGTTGTGCCTAATTCTCCCAGAAACAATGTGTGATAGCCCATACAACCAGGGAAACTCATCTGAGCATTAGTGTCCATTTTTTATTAGTAGTCAGTCATTCATGTAGGTATTCAAGATAACCTTAGCTACTCATAATCCAGTCCTCCCTTTCCACCCCCGCATCACCCCCTCCGCTACTCATACCCTCATCCCAAGTAAAAACAGGCATTTACAATAAGTCATAGTGCTAAGATAAACTTATTTAGTCAAATAGGTATTTCATGGTTCAATACCCCCAGCATATAAAAACAGTCTTGTCTGGCAGAGTAAGTATTCTAAGAGCAACCCAGGCCTACCTCGTTAACCTTTCCTACCTACATACAGTTGACTCTTGAATAACATGGGTTTGAATTTATACACCGAGTTTTAAAAACACATGTGACCTTAATCATCTCTGTGTAATCTCTAACAGTTCTAGTATATCTTTACTTATGTTTAGTGCAATACCATAAACCTTGAATAACACCACTAATGATGCTGGAAGTGCTCCTAACAAGTGGAGAAAAGTCATAAGATAATGTTGAATTGCTTGATATATACCATAGATTGAAGTCTGCAGCTGTGGTTGCCCGCCATTTCAAGATAAATGAACCCAGTATAAGGATTGTAAAAAAAGAAACAGAAAATTGCAATGCCATTGCTACATCTATGCCAGGAGATACAGAAACCTTGCATTTTTTTGTGAAACACCTTTTTTTCATTGAAGATGCAGCTCTTATGTGGACACAGTGTATAATACATATAACAAACAAAATATGTGTTGATCATTTGTTTGTGTTATCAGTAAGGCTTCTGGTTTGGGGTGAGTCAAAAGTTGTATCTCCAACTATGCATGGAGTCAGAGGCCCTATGTTGTTCAAGCATCAACTGAATTATTAAACATCTGGTTACTCCCAAATATTTGTTAGTAAAAATGACCTTGTAGACAAATAATACATAATTATTTACTATGAGCAAATTCCTGAATATTCAAAGGACTTTAATGTTTCAAAGACTTTTGATATATATTGTCCCAATGCCCTCCAATAAAGCTGTATTAATATCGACTCCTATTAGTGTGATATTAAAGTGTCATTTCCCTAACTCCTTATAAAACTGAGCATTATAGTTTTAAAAAAATCTTTGTCTAAGTAAAAATTGCAATTTCCTAATGAATTTAATTTATACTTCTTTGATATCTAGAAGGCTGAATATATTTATATTGGAGTGCTGTGTATGTGTGTGTCATTATTTGCATATTTAATTCTCTGTGCATGTGAGTGAATTCCCTCAGTTGTAATTGAAATTTTAAAAAAATAATTTATTTGTAAGGTTTTATTTAAAACATATTAAACCTTTTTCTGCCATATATGTTCCAAATATATTTTCCTAGTTTGTCATATCACTTTTGATTTTGTTTGTGGAAGTTTTCTGTTGGACAAAAATATATTCATTTTTGAGTCTTCAAATCTCTCAGTATTCTTCTTTTATATTTTTAATGTGTCAGTAAGCTTCAAAAACCTTCATCTCACATATTATGTAAATAATTTTCTATATTTTTACTAGTCACATTTACATTCTTAATATCTATGGGGTTAATTTTGGTGTGTGATCTAAAGTAGGAAACTTTTTCAACACCAACATTTGTTGATAGACTCTTAGTTGTGGTTATGTGTGGTGGAGTCGATTCCAATTCACAGAGACCTTGCATAGGGTTTCTGAGACAGTAAATCTTTACAGGAGCAGACAGCCTCATCTTTCTCCAGCAGAATGGCTGGTAGTTTCGAACTGCTGACCTTGAGGTTAGCAGCCCAACTCATAATCACTATACTGCAAGTACTTCTTAACAGCATGACATCCCTCTCTAGCAACTGTTCCCTCCTGACAATATGTCCAAAGTATGAGAGACAAAGTTTAGCCATCCTGGCCTCCAAGGAGCACTCTGGCTGCACGTCTTTTGAAACAGATCTATTGGTTCTTTTGGCAGTCCATGGCACTTTTAGTATTCTCCTCCAACACCACGACTCAAAGGCATCAATTCTTCTACGATCTTCCTTATTTACTGTCCAGCTTTTGCATCAGATAGCCTAATGCAATACATTGTTTGATTATGAGTGTTGATTATGGATCCGAGTCAAATGAAATCTTTGACAACTTCAATCTTTTCTCTTTATCATGATGCTCCTTATAAGTTGTGAGGATTTTTGTTTCTACATTGAGGTACAATTCTTACTGAAAGCTGTAGTCTTTGACATTCATCAGTATTTCAAGTCTTCTTTGCTTCCAGCAAGCAAAATTGTATCATCTGCATTTTCAGGCTTAGAAACCCCAAGTTTCAGTTCTACTCTGTCCTATAGGATTGTGATGCGCTAGAATCAACTCAACAGCAATGAGACTGTTTGTTGTGGGAAAAATAAAAATTAAAAAAAGCAACTATTGTTGCCACCATTGAATAGTCTCAGCCCCCTGTCAGAATGACTTGATCCTAAATGTGAAGGTTTATTTCTGGATTCTAAAGCATATCCCATTGATTTATGTATCTAATCTTCTGCCAGTGCCACACTCTTTTGATTACCATTGCTTTGTGTTAAGTTTTGAAATCAAAACAATGTAAATTCTACAACTTTGTTCTTTTTCAAGATTGTTGAGTTATTCTGGATCCTTTGAATTTTCTACAAAGACAGGATTTTTATAGGGATTGTGCTGAATATGTCCATCTATTTGGCTACTGTTGCTGATTTAATCATATTGTCTTTCAATCCAGAAATACTGAAACATTCCCATTTATCCAGGTCTTCTTTAATTTCTTTCAACAATATTTGGTAGTTCCAGAGTACAAGTTCTGCATTTCTTTTGATAAATTCATTTGTAATTATTTTTTTAAAAAAATTATTTCTAATGTAAATAGAACTGTTTTCTTCATTTCAATTTTGGATCGTTTATTGCAAGTGTATAGAAATACATTTCATGTTTTTAATATTAATTTATATATCCTAAAACCTTGAATAATTTGTTTACTAGTTGTAATAGTTTTCTTGTGTATTCCTTAGGTGTTTTTTTTATACTAGCTCATATAATATGTGAGTAGAGATGATTTTACCTTTTCCTTCCTAGTCTGGATGCCTTTTATTTCTTATGTTTTGCTTAATTACTTGATTTCTTGCTTACTTGTCCTGGCTAGAGCTGATTATAAAATGCTAAATATAAGTCAAGTGAACATCCTTGTCTTGTTCCTGATCTTGTGGGGAACCATCCATCTACTTTTTAACCATGAAGTATGATGCTAGTTGTGGATATGAGTTTCCCTTTGAGTGCATCTTGTGGATATGAGTTTCCCTTTGAGTGCATCTTTGGTGTATCCTGTAAAAAAAAAAATTTTTTTTTAGGGTGGGGGGGGGGAGTTCCAGTCACATTTATTTAGCACCTACTGCAAGGTTAGTGGTTCAAGCTCGCCAGCTGCTCCTTGGGAACCCTACACAAGGTCGCTATGAGTTGTAATCAACTTGATGGCACTTAACAACAACAACAACAACAGTATGTAGAATGCTGGGCAAAACACTGGAAGCAAATAAAATATAGGTTCAACAACAATTGCCACTTGCATCCTAAGGATTACATTTTAATTAGGTGGAGGAGACCATTTTTAAGTATACACAAATGTGTGGAGTCAAACCATATAAACATAGACACTGCTTATTCACCAATACAAGCTTATTATGATAGAGTACTATGGTAACGAAACACCGAAGCCATTGAGACACATGGTTTAATTAAAGGTCAAAGGTACGCTTTCCACTGAAGTACACAAGTTCTAACTAACCACTCTAGTCATTAATGGGAGCTACCAGAAGAACTCAGAAAACTTGATGGATTTGTTTTCTGTTCTTGACTCTATGGGCCAATTCATTTCTTACTCAAATCAGCAAACTTCTTTAGCATGAAATAAAAGCAGTCAAGTCAACAGAATACTTAGAATAACTTACTGTTAAATTTTTGGTTTTGAACTTTTTGTTCTAGTTTGGATAAACATTTATGGAGTAAATTTCTTTCCTGTTTAACAATTAACACACATTTTATTTCACGACACTGGTTGCAATCGTCTCACTATAACAGCTTTGTCCCACTTCCTCCCTGGAGTCCCTAGTTCCATTTATCACCCCAACCTCTTCCTACCATCTGACTTTGCTTTTATGGCAAATGCTGCCATTTTGATCTACTATGGTTAATTGCACTGAGCAATGAGTTCTTCTCTGGAGTTATTATTCATTTTATAGGTCTATTGTTTGCCTGAAAGTTAACAGGAACAATTCTTTTTGTGTGAAAGGATACCACTGACATATCATATTCAATATTTAATATGATGTATTGATCATATTCAATGTTCTTTCTCTTGTTTTTCGGTGTGCTTTCCCCATCTACAGATATCAGACACTGAAATGGCATCTCCTATGCACCCTAGAAGATAGAATTCTCAATGAGATTTAATCTGGCAAATGAGATGCATGAATGCAACTTTTAGAAGGCAAAAGCAAAGCAGAGACAAAGATTCTGCTGCTGTCAGCTGCCAGACACAGGTGGAAGTAATCATTTCTCTGCAGGTGAATTAGCAGAGGTTCCAGTGCCAATCACTAGCTTTGTGGATACCATAAGGAGACATAAAGGAGAGAGACAAGACCTCCATTTAACTGGTGCAGATCACAAAAGAGGCTGTGTGGTCTGCAGCCGGCAGCATCAACGGTGGCTTCCTGCTTGTGGTGGCTCCTGACACGACAGCATTGTTCTGCAGCAATGGCTGTCTGACTGTGGAGGACACAGCAGATGCCTTGGTGGCACCACTCTGCAATGTGATCTGAGTTATTTCTGAAAGCTCCACCTAGTGTCTGTTTCTTCAACAATCTCTCAACAATTCGACAAACCATTTGGTCAATCCCCCGTAAGAATCTTCCCAAACTAGCCAGAGTAAATTCTGTTCTCTGCAAAGTAAATTTAACGAATATAAGTCAAATTGGCCATGTGCTTCTATATTTCTTATGATACAGACTTAACTCCCAGTAGCTTGAAAAAGTTAGAATTTTCTATCTAACATGAATATCTCAATAGGTATGGCTATTTGGTTCCGCAAAGTTTAGTCTCCTTGCTCTTTTGGCTTTGACATTCCTAGACATGTCTTTGTCCACATGGCCCAAGATAGCCCACCATTAGGTCTGCATTGTGTCATAAAGAAGAGAAAATGCAGGGAACATGTTACAGGTTGATTTATGTCCTCCACAAAATGGGTGTTGTAAATCCTAAACTCCTATACCTGTGGATTTAATCCCATTTGGGAAGAGGACTTTCTTCATTATGGATCTATTTATATGAGATATAAAAAGAGCAGGTTAGGCACAGACAAGGAACCACAAATGGAGGTGGAGATATGTACCACATGGAGATGACAGAGGAACCAAAGAACAGAGCTAAAAAGGGACAAGGACTTTCCCCAAGAGCCAACAGAGAGAAAGTCTTCCCTTACACATGCTGCCCTCAATTAGAACTTCTCATCTTCCCAACTGTGAGTAAATAAATTTCTGTTCATCTCTTTTGGTATTTCTGTTAGTGTTAAGTGCCGCTGAGTCAGTTCTGACTCATAGCGACCCTGTATAGGGTTTCCAAGGAGAGGCTGGTGATCTTGAACACTGACCTTAATATTCAAAACAATCTCGCAGTTCAGCTCATTAACCCACAGCACCACACCAGGAAAACACCCCTTCTTTTAAAGGCCTGACTCAGAAGTTGTACACATTGATACTGTTCACATCCCATCGGTCATAAGTGAATCACATCCATATTTGCCTGCTAGGGACAGCCACTTCTTTGGATAAGCAACATCATCATTATCTGGGAACTTGATAGAAATGCAGAATCTCAGTACTGACCTCAAATCTGCTGAGTCAGAATCTACAGTTTTATGAGAAGTAATGTTTTTGAGGAGTCCCTAAGTACTCGGATGCTAACCAAAATGTGCAGGTTTAAGTGCATCTGAAGGCACCCCACAAGAAAGTCCCAGTAATCTACTTTAGAAAAATCAGTCACTGAAAACCATTTCAGCACAGTGTTACTCTGACACAAATGGGGTCAACATGAGTCAGAATAGATTCGATGGCAGTTGTTCTTTTTTAAAAAGATTTTAGGAGCCAAACAATGAGTTCCAGGTCCCAAAGTAGATGTAGAAGTAACATTTCTGCCCTTGCTACCCACTCTGCCACCCATCCCCAGAAAGAGGCTTTCAGGAAAGCAGTGTTATCTATGGCAAGATTACTTCATTCATGACAAATAAATGAATATAATAATAGTGATAAAGTGTTAAAAGGCAAAGATGTCACTTTGAAGACCTAACCAAAGCCATGGTATGTTCAGTCATAAGCAGAGGAAAGCTGGACAGTGAATAATGGAGATCGGAGAAGAACTCATGTCTTCGAATTATTGGGATGCCGAGAATATTGAATATACATGGGTTGCCAGAACAACAAACAAATGTGTCTTGGAAGCAGTAGAGCAAGAATGCTCCTTAGAAGAGAATTGGGGAAACTTCATCCCACCTACTTCCATCATGTTGTCAGGAGGAGCAGTCCCTAGAAAAGAACATCATGCTTGGTAAAGTAAAGGGTCAGTGAAAAAGAAGATCCTCAATGAGATGGATAGACATGGAGACTGAACAAGGTTTCGTTCTGTTATAGATAGGATTGTTATGCGTCAGAATTGACTCAACAGCACCTAAAAACGATTAATACTGAAGAGGCATTTATCTGCATAGAATGCAAGAATCACTGGGAACAAAAGGAGGATGAGTTGGGAGCTCAGAAAAGTAGGATGCTGAGGGTACAAAACACAAAATGTGATAGATAACCAGTATTTGCTTGAGGTTGGTGACCAAAAAAAAAAAAAAAATTATTTTACAACAGTGGCATGTGATGGAATTAGTCATTTTATTGCATCTTGGGTATAAAACTGTTTCTGAACTAAGATGCCAGGAACAGTTAAAAGTTTGAGGAGTTCATACAAAGATCAAAACAAAGATACTTAGTTAGGAATCATTACAATACTTCTGAAAACACCCATGCTAAGTATCCAAAAAATAGACATTCTAGACTTCAGGACCTCTGCTTCATGATGACAAGGATAATCTCCTTCTCTGGAATTTGCTGTGGTCTAGAAAAACCAAAATTAACATAGCCTATAGGCATTTACTGCCCACTTCATCTTGAGGTGAGTATAGCAGGTATCATATAATGGGTGTCACTGGAATTTGCAAGAATTCAGCTACAATCCTTTTATGTTTTTATTCTTCGAGCCCTGCAAACATTTGACAACTAACATAACTTCATTTATTCTCTTAATCTCTAATCTTTCCCTCATCTTAGTTTGCTCCTTTCTGTCTCCCTCCCATATTTCTTTATTTTAGTTCTTGCTACTCATCTGTTAAGGAGCCCTGGCAACATATTGGGTTGCAAGTTGGCCTGCTAACTGCAAGATCAGCAGTTCAAATCTACCAGTCTCTCTGTGGGAGAAAGATGAGGTTTTTTCTGTTCCCATTAAGATTTACAAATGCAGAAACCCTTTACAGGGTTGTTATGAATTGGAAACAACTCAACAACCCTTAACCACCACCACTCCTCTGTCAATTTGCCATACTGTGGTGGCTTGCACACTGCTGTGAAGCTGGAAACTATGACACTGTTATTTCAAATACCAGCAGAGTCATCCATGGTGGACAGATTTCAGGACAGCTTTCAAAATTAAGAACACATTAGGAAGGAGGAATATGGTCCACTTCTGGGGGATTAGTCACTGAAACATTATGAATAGCAGTAGAGTCTATTATCGCGCTAGAAGATGAGATGCTCAGGTTGGAAGACACTTAAAATATGCCTGAAGAAGTACTTAAAGTAGTTAGCCTTAATGACATGGATGAATTAAAGCTTCCCAGATCTTCATATGTTGATGGAACATAATTCAAAATGAGAAGAAACAGCTGTAAATATCTATTAATAATTAGAATGTGAAATGTATGAAGTATGAATCTAGGAAAATCAGAAGCTGTCAAAAATGAAATGGAATGCATGAAGACTGATAGCCTAAGCATTAGTGAGCTGAAATGGACGGTATTGCCCTTTTGAATGGAACAGTACATATGGTTTAAGTATGCCAGGAATGGCAAATTCAAGAGAAATGACATTGCATTCATTGTCAAAAAGAACATTCCAAGATCTATCTTGAAGTGCAATGCTGTTTAAGGTAGGATAATGTCCTCATGCCTACAAGGAAGATTTGGAGCACGGTGACTGTAGAGAATCAATACTGGACTGCAAACCACAAGACTGGTGGTTTGAGTTCCCCAGCCGTTCCAAGAGAAACATGAGGCTTTCTGCTCCCACAAAGATTTATAGTCTCAGAAACCCAATACAGGGTCTCTATGAGTTGAAACCAACTCAACGGGACTTAGCAACAAGGAAGACCTGTTAACTAGTATTCAAATTTGTGCACCAACCACCAAAGCCATTGATGAAGAAATTGAAGAATTCCACCAACTTCTTCTGTCTAAAATTAATCAACCATGCAATCAAGATGCACTGATAACTGTTGGTGATGGGAATATCAAAGTTGGAGACAAAGAGGAAGAATAAATTGTTGGAAAATATGGTTTTGGTGATAGAAACAACTCTGGAGATCACATGATAGAATTTGGCAAGACCAACAACCTCTTCTTCATTGAAAATTATCTTTTGTCAACAACATAAATGGCAACTGTATTTGGACTTTGCCAAATGGAAAACACAGGAATCAAGTAGACTACATCTGCAGTAAGAGATGTTAGAGAAACTCAATATCATCAACTAACACAAGACATGGGTTGACTCTGGAACAGACTATCAATTGCTCAGGTTGAAGCTGAAGAAAATTTAAACAAGCCCATAAGAACCAAAATATGACCTTAAGTATGTTGTTATTGTTAAGTGCCATCAAGTTGATTGCAACCCATAGCAACCCTGTGTAGGGTTTCCAAGGAGCAGCTGGTGAGCTTGAACTGCTGACCTTGCAGTTCAAAATACTTTGCAGTCTGATGCATTATCCACAGTGCCACACCAGTACTCCGACCTTAAGTATATCCCACCTGAATTTAGAGATCATCTCAAAAATAAATTTGGGAACAAACAAGATGGCAGATCTGGTAGAAGTGCAGTGAGGAGCTGTGTCAGCAACAACACAGAATACAAGACCAAGCAGGCTCAGGGTATGCTCCAAGAACTCTGAACCACAATTAAAGGAATATTTAGAAGGTTGGAAGGCTTACAGCAAGGGGAATTTGTAGTAGAAGCAAGAAATCCAGTGCTTTCTAATTCAAGATATTCAGCTGCTCCTGGAGCCACCAACTTGGGCAAGACCAAGTTGAGGAAGGATCAGAGCAGCCACGGATGCCTGACAGAACCTCAGAGATAAAGGT
>NW_006408528.1:39029050-39030477 GCF_000296735.1 Chrysochloris asiatica
AAAAATTAGACTTTCATGAACTATAATTTCAAGAGTTGTGGTCTTCAGAATTCCCTGAGGGTGAAACAAACTAGTAACCCAATAGTTGTGAGCATACAGTACCAATGTCAGCCCAATGACTGCCAGCTTCAAGGGGACCCTGACTGACACCTGACAATCCTGGGCTAGTGTACTTTCACTCTCTTAAATGGTTGTTTTACACCTTCTGCAATTGTCTCAAATCAGGACTTCAAACAAGTTCAGTAATGGCCAGTGAAGCAAAATTGGAACTGAAATGAATCTGTAAAATGCGGGTGTCCTGAACAACAGTGGAAGCCCTGGAATGGGAGACTCGGAAGAGGCATAGTGAGCCCTTTCAGGGGCCTAGTGTGGGAGGCTGGATTATTGGCAGGGCTGTGGAGTGTGACACATATTCAAAGCAGTACATCAGCTGTCACCTTTGAGCTGGACACTGTACTTTCTGACTCTCATGGTCAAGAGCTTTGATGGCTATGCAGCAGGCACACTGCCCTTGTTTTCTAAGACAATGATTTTCTAGCTGGGCGTGGACTTGTAATTTTTCCCATTCCTGTTATCATCCCAGTTCACCCACATTTTATAACTTTGGATCTAGTCCAGTTTTGCTTCATTAACTATGACTCATAAACTGGAAGGACTAGTTCAAAGTACTGCCTCAAACCACCACTTCTTTCCAAGCTCACTAAGGTGATGACCTTACTTTCTTCTAATTCCCTAAAAAAAAAAGGGGGGGGGGAGTGCGGGATTACAAATAATCAAGAAGAACCTCCACTTCCTTCCATCTGCACGTCCACCTACCCACCTGCTTCTGTAGGCTGGCATGAACTGTCTGTGCTCCTATACGCCAGCTGTTGCACTAATCTCGTCCCCTCACCAACCCAAGAACATGTCTCCAGCAAGTTTCCTCTCTTGCTCTTCTGAGTAATTTTACCTTTCCCCTAAAGCATTTCTATTAGTACCTGCTAGGAGACCTTCCATTTTAAAAATTAGACTTAACATAAAAGTCTCAAGCCTATATTCCCTTCTAGATATGTTCTCCTTTATAGCAAACCAAAACTCCTCAAAAAGGCTCTCTGGAGCAAGAGAGGAGTGTGGGACACTATTCAGAGAAGCAGCGATGCCAGAGATGGAGGCAGAGATGATGATGTGGAGAGATGGAGCAGCTGGGGACTCGAGACTCATGGAGGAAGAGGGCTTGTGTGCTGGCGTACAGGGGACAAGCTTGCAGGGTATGCCCTTTGGGTGTTTGAATGATTGCATATTCCAGAGTGTTTTGGTATATATCCAAAAAACAAAACAACAAACAAACAAAACCCAGAGGGAATAGAAGCAAATACTGTTGAATGACTATTCATGGAGAAGCTTGTAATCATTGTAATGAAAGGAAATGCAATAGGATGAGTATAAAG
>NW_006408528.1:39032213-39033756 GCF_000296735.1 Chrysochloris asiatica
TGAGGGTCTTCCGCTTTTCCACTGAACCTCTACTTTATCAAACATGATACCCTTTTCCAGGGACTAGTCCCTCTTGATAACATATCCAAAGTACACCATCCTCACTTCTAAGGATCATTCCAGTTATACTTCTTCCAGGACAGATTTGTTTGTTTTTCTGGCAGCCCATGGCACTTTCAATATTGTTTGCCAACATTGTAATTCAATTGCATCAATTCTTCTCTGGTCTTCCTTATTTGTTGTCCAGCTTTCACATGCATAAAAGGTGACTGAAAACACCACAGCTTGGGTCAGGTACTCCTTAGTCCTCAAAGTGACATCTTTGCTTTTGAATACTCTAAAGAGGTCTTTTGCAACAGATTTTCCCAATGCAATTCATCATTTGATTTCTTGATTGCTACTTCCATGGATATTGATTGCAGATCCAAGAAAAATGAAACCCTTGACAACTTCAATCTTTTCTCCTTTTATCATAATGTTGCTTATTGATCCAGTAGCGACAATTTTAATTTTCTTTTTATTGAGGTGTAATCCATACTGAATAAAAAGAAAATTAAAGTTGTCACTACTGGATCAATAAGCAACATTATGATAAAAGGAGAAAAGATTGAAGATTGAATTTTTATTGAGATGTAATCCATACTGAAGGAGCTCTGGTAGCATACTGGTTACAAATTGGGCTGCAAACCACAAGGTCAGCAGTTCAAAACTACCAGCTGTTCCGCGGGAGAAAGATAAGGCTTTCTGCTCCTGTGAAGATTTACAGCCTCGGAAACCCTGTACAGCATTGCTATGTGTTGGAACCGACTCCATGATACATAACAACGACAATCCATACTGAAGGCTGTAGTCTTTGACCTTCATCAATAAGTGCTTCTAGTTCTTTTTGCTTTCAGCAAGCAAAGTTGTTATCTGCATATTTCAGGCTGCTAATGATCTTGATACCATGTTCTTCTTCATATAACCTAACTTCTCAGATTATTTGCTCATCCTACTGATGGAATAGTATGGTGAAATGATACAATGTTGACCCATACCCACACTAACCCACACAAGTATCCCCTTGTTCTGTTTTGAGAATTTGTACAAACACTACTTCTTAGTGTTTGTACAAATTCTACGTGAGCACCAGGTTTTCTGAAATTCCCATTTTGCACAATGTTATCCATAATTTGTTATGATCCACACAACCAAATGCCTTTGCATAGTCAATAAAACAAAGACAAACATCTTTCTACTATTCTCTGTTTTATCCAAGATCTATCTGACATCAGCAATGATATCCCATTATTTCATTTGTGATTATTAAATGCTGTCGAGTTGATTCTGGTCCATAGTGACCCTGAATAGGGTTTCTGAGGAACGGCTAGTGGGTCTGAACCACCAACCTTGCAGTTAACATTCTAATACTTATCCTACAGCTACATGATTCTACATCTAAGAGTCAGTGTCTTCTAAATCTAAGGTTCAACAACAGCAAACAATTTAAAAGTTAAATGGCAGGAAAGAATTTCCTGGTAATCATTGACTTGTTTTTTGTTTT
>NW_006408528.1:39034666-39035891 GCF_000296735.1 Chrysochloris asiatica
CTTCATATCAGCTGGATGCTTCACTCTCAGCTCTATCCCTCTGTGGCTATGCCCTTTTCCATGGGCCCAGCTGTTGCCAGGTCTCACCACACTTTGGACCAACCAGCCCTTTCTCTTCTCTCTCTCATCTCCAGGTCAACAGGAGTCTATGAAACATGATTGAACTCAGCCCATTTCTTCATAGTTGCCTTTTCCCCTCTTTCATTCACTAGTAGACCAATGTGGTCACCAGCAAATTTACATGCCTGTTCCCTTTGAGTGTCAGTCTTAGAGGGGGGTTTGTCCGGAAGGGACTTGATTGCTTGCCTTGATGTAATCATTGACTCTTATAGCTACAAGAACACTTGAAGTAATGAGCACTCTAAGTTAAACAACTTGTAGTCTAAAACCTATTTTTCCTATTGTAATTCTACTAGAAGAATCCCTGATAGTGCAATGGTTAAGTACTTTACTGAGAACTCAAAGGTTGGTGTTTTGAACCTATGCAGGTACACCATGGAAAAAATAACTGGCAATCTGCTTCCATAAAGATTACAGCCTAGAACAACCTTTGGGACATTTCTTCTCTGTGACCCTAGGATTCTATGAGTAGAAATTGATTCAATGACACTTAGCAACCCCAACCATTCTACTAGAGAATATCTGGAGGTAGCAAGCTGAGTTAACATGCTCAGCTTCTAAAGGATAGATTGCAAGTTGAAGTTCAGCCAGAGGCCCATTGGAAAAAAAGGCCTGATGCTCTAGTTCTTAAAAGTCAGCCATTAAAAACCCTATAGGGGAGGCAGGGCTTAATGGTGCATTAGGTAGAAGTATGCTGCAGATCTCTGCCAGTAATAACACAGAATACCAGATGAAGCAGGTTCAGGGGACAGTCCCATACAAAGGAACACTTAGAAAGTTTGAAGGCTTATAGCCAGTGGAATTTGTAGTAGAAGCAACAAATCTGGTGTTTTCTGATCAGCCAACCCCAGCAGTTCCTGGAACGGCCATCCTGGACATGACAGAATAGGGGAAGGATCAGAGCAGCACTCCCACCACAGATGTCTGACCCATCCTTGAAGATTACTGTGTGGACAGTCTTTTTTTCTCTGTGTACATTGGTTTCAGCTGTCTGGGCACCTCAATTTTGGAGAATAGAAGGGGTGCCTGAGTGAGTTGACAGACCCCACACCCATGGAGGGGTCTACTACCCATGCACACAGATCTGCCCAGCAGAATCTAAAAA
>NW_006408529.1:0-1605 GCF_000296735.1 Chrysochloris asiatica
AATTTCAAAATGAAGACTAAATTAAATAGTTTTCAAAAAAAAAAAAAAAAAAATCAAACAAGTAAAAATAAATCTAACTCTAACCCAAAAAACTAGAAGAAGCCTTATTCCTAACTCTAACCCAACCCTTTGTCTTAACACTAAACCTTTGGACATTTAAGTGCTGTCAAGTTGACTCCAATTCATAAGGACATATATAGGGTTTTTAAGGAGTGGCTCATTTGAATCTCTGACCTTGCAGTTCAAGCCAAACTTGTTGTCTAGTTCAGTGCCACATTAGTCCTGCATCATCACACCTGAACTCCCTAATAATAAATGAGGTTCTAGGCCTCACCTTGACCTAGCTCTAATCCTCACTCCTTACCCTCCCCCTAAAAAAAAAGGTGATTAAAAACTAAATTAAGAAAAAAAGAGGAGAGGGGAATTTTTTAAAAAAAGAAACAAATATGAAACTAGGAAGAGCAATAAAATAAAAATATTGATAGATGATAGAGACTTGGGCTGGGGTCGTAGCAGAGGAGGTAGTAAAAAATGTTGACTCCTAAATTTATGTGGACATAATTGACAACATAATTTCCTGATTGATTAACAGTGGAATATGAGAGAGCAAATCCAAGTTATTTGACCTAACAAACTAGCTGCAAGAAGTAGCCATTTATTGAGTCATAGAAAACAGTAAAAAGCAAATTTTGGGTAAATATTAATAGTTTGGTTTTGAACATGTTTGATCTGTATTTATTAAATATTGGAAGCACTGCATAAGCACATGAGTCTATACTTGAGAGGTGAGTCTCGTGCTATTAGTTATCAATTTTTAAGTTGCAACTAATAGGTATTTTCTGAAATCACGACACTAAATGAGATTATAATGTAGAAATAGATAGCAAAAAATAAACAAAATCTTAAAATGACCAACAGGTAAAGAAAAAGTGTATGAGTATTCTACAAGTCAATTGCAAAAAGAATTTCAAGGAAAAGTAATGAAAACAAATGTCTGAGGTGACTAATTAGATAAGATGGGGAGTGGGACTAGACATTTTATTTAACAGTGTTATTAATCACTTTGGTAAAAGCAGCTGCAGTAAAACAGTGAAGTAAAATTCTGATATTTTTAGAGTTCAAGAGTGAGTAGGTGGAAAAGAAGTCTATGCTCAACAACCTACATTAATCTCAATGGAGAGAAACTGAAAGCCTTCACTCTGTGAACAGGAACCAGACAAGGATGTCCTTTGTCACCACTCTTATTCAATATTGTGCTGGAAGTATTAGCCAGAGCTATACGGCAAGAGAAGGAAATTAAAGGCATCCAAATTGGCAAAGAGGAAGTAAAACTCTATTTGCAGACTATATGATCCTATATGTAGAAACACCCAAGGACTCAGTAAAAAAGCTACTAGAACTCACTGGAATATTCAGCAAAGTGGCAGGATATAAGCTCAACATACTAAAATCAGTTGGATTACTCTATACCAAAAATGACAGCATTGAAAGGACATTAGGAAAGCAATACCATTTACAATAGCTGCCCAAAGGATGAAATATCTAGGAATAAATGTAACTAGAGATACAAAAGACTTATACAAAGAAAACTACAAAACACTACTA
>NW_006408529.1:2204-9897 GCF_000296735.1 Chrysochloris asiatica
AATTGCACCAACAAAAGTAGACAAAATAGATGACTGGGACATACTAAAAATTAAAAACTTATGTTCATCAAAAGACTTCACCAAAAAAGTAAAAAAGAAGCCCGCAGAATAAGAAAAAAATAATTTGCAATGACACATCAGACAAGAAACTCATTTCTAAAATATATAGGGAACTACAACTCTTCAAGAGAAAGACTAATATCGCACACAGGACATGAACAGACACTTCACCATGGAGGAAATCTGGGCAACCAACAAACATATGAAGAAATATTTAAGATCACTAGCCATTGTTGTTGTTGTTAGGTGCCATCATGATGGTACCGACTCATAGTGACCTTATTCACAGCAGAACAAAACACTGCTCAATCATGGACCAGCCTCACTATTGTTGCCATGCTTGAGTCCATCCATGCTTCCTGCCACTTAGTCAATCCATCTCATTGGGGATTTTCATCTTTCTCTGACCCTCCACCTTACCAAACATGATATCCTTTTCCAGGAACTAGTCCTTTCTGACAATATGTCTGAAGTTTGAGAGCCAAAACTTGGCCATCCTGGCCTCCAAGGAGTACTCTGGCTGCACTTCTTCCAACACAGATCTGTTGGTTCTTTTGGCAGCCCATGGCACTTTCAATCAATATTCTCTTCCAACTCCATAACTCAAAAGCATCAATTCTTCTATGGTCTTCCTTATTCACTGTCCAGCTTTCACATGCATATGAGGTTATTGAAAATACCATGGCGTGGGTCAAGCGCACCTTAGTCGTCAAGCTGATATATTTATTCTTCAACACTTTAAAAAGGTCTTGTGCAGCAGATTTGCCTAATGCAATATGTCGTTTGATCTCTTGACTGCTGCTTCCCTGAGTGTTGATAGTTGATCCAAGAAAATTGAAGTCCTTGACAACTTCAATCTTTTCTCCATTGATAAGAATGTTGTTTATTGGTTCAGTGGTGAAGATTTTTGAGATGTAATCCATACTGAAGGCTGTGCTCTTTGATTTTCATCAGTAAATGTTTTAAGTCCTCTTCACTTTCAGCAAATAAGGTTGTATCATCTGCATATAGCAGGTTGTTAATGAGTCAGTCTTCCTCCAATCCTGATGCCACATTTTTCTTCATATAACCCAGCTTCTCAAATTATTTGCTCAGCATACAGATTGAATTTGTATGGTGAAAGAATTCAATGCTGTTGCACACTTTTCTTAATTTTAAAGCATTCATTGGTCCCCTGTTCTGTTTGAACAACTACCTCTTTGTCCATGTACAGATTCCTCATGAGCACAATTAAGTGTTCTGGAATACTCATACTTCAGAATGTGCAGCAAAAATTAGTAGTGTTAAATTATGTGATTAATTTGATTTGACAATTTTCATGGAATATACATAAACCTGCTTGATGTTTTTCAGCAGTGTTTAGATAAGGCAATGAGGTTATCAAATGCTGTGAAGATGTTGTTGGTGTTAAGTGCCGTTGAGACCATTTCAACTCATCTCGAGGAGCAGCTAGTAGGATAGAGCTACTGACCTTGTGGTTCACAGTCCAGAGCTGATCTTATAGCACCACATTAAAGTTTTGTGAATTAATGGTTTTCCAATGAATGTAACAATACATATTCACATTTTGATTTCTTATTAAAATTCTGTCTGTGGGATTTACAATCTCGACTTAGAAAATTTACTTCTTAGAACACCACAGAAAATAATCGAATATAAGTACATTCAAGCACGAATGCTTACAATGAACATTTTCAAATGCTTCCTATGTTTTATTCGTTAATCTTTTTCACATTGGTCAAGATGGTTTCATTGTATGAGCAATATTTGCTTTACTCCACACCAATGCCATAGTCTATTATCCTGGGGAAGAAAGCATTATGCTGTATTTAATATTGAATTGGCATAGATTTGACAACAATGCATTTTTATGTATATAATTAAAAATGCCCTGGTGGTGCATTGTATAAGCACTCAGCTGCTAATTGAAACGTAGTCAATTCAAGCCCATGGAAGAAGGAAGTGGCAGTCTTCATCCTAAAGATTACAGTTTTGGAATCTCTATTAGTCAGTTCTACTCTGTCCTATAGGGTCACTATGAATCATTATTGATTGATGGCAATGGCCAATTTTGTTTTTCAGTTATGTATCCCATTGCTGATTTTATTTTCATTAATATCTTAACTCTAAATTTACAGTTAGTCAATAATTCTGAAACCTAAAGATATGACTATAAATATTCAGGACTCCCTAGTAGATCATGGACTTGCCCAAGAAATATTATGAGCAAAACATTAGGTCATGCAAGTATGATGTCGTTTCTCACTCCATGAAATCATCACCAGACTTCTGCTTGGGAATCTTTCCAGCTGTCAAAGTTGTTGTTTTGAGCATTATTCAATGACAGAATTGCCTATTTTGCACATACAGAATATTTTGGAACTTCTGCAGTGTTATATCTAATGAAATTAGAAGTTTAATTCGAAGTACTATGGTGTTGTTGTTAAGTGCCATCGAGTCAGTTCCAACCCACAGTGACCCTGCATAGGGTTTCCAAGGAGCAGTAGTAAGCTTGAACTGCCAACCTTGAAGTTCAAATGGCTTTGCACCCTAGTGCATTAACCCATAGCACCACACCAGGCATAGCAAATATTGCATCACATCAAATACATTCAAAATTTTGACCAGATTAAAACACCAAAACCAAAGCCCACTGCCTTGAATTAATTCTGACTCATAGTGACCTTATACCGGGTTTCTAAGACTGCAAATCTTTACAAGAGCTTCCTCTTTCTCCCACAGAGATCTTGTGGTTAAGTTTCAAAGCCTAACCCATAGCATACAAATCCAGTTTATGAAATGGGAAGGGGAGAGAACTTTTTAAAAAATGCTTTACAGGAATCTATGCTAGAAGATAAGTAAACCTATTGAACCCTTTTATAGATTCTTACTGCCCACCATATAGCATCTTCAGATTATTCTTGCCTCATAGATTGGTCCTATTGTCTACAGTCTTCATTTTCTCCTGTTGATTCCCAAGCTTCCACTTTACACAAGACACTGTACTTTATGCCAATGCAGTATTAAATACAGCATAATGCTTTTACCAGGTAAACTGCCTTGATCATACTAAATTCCAGAATTACCCATTTGGCAAGCCTCAATCCCAGTACATGCATGCATTTTGAGTTAGATGGGATACATAATTTGTTTGCATTTTTATTTTCCAATGATATAAAACAACACCAACCATCTCTCTCACAGCACTCTCTTTTAAAGTTAGGTTAAATAATTCATTACAATGGCTACACAGAACACAGACTTCATACTCACCTCTATTGCCTGAGAATAGTAACCTCATTAAACGTACAGATATTTATTCTCCTCTCCTCTGGGAAACTTCCTCTAGCTCTTCTGTGGGGAGAGGGGGGACCAAGAGAATCACATTGAAGTGCTTGCTACAGAAAAAGAACAACACACATAAGGCTAGAGATATGCTTAGATTATTTGTCGTTGTTTACATTCTAAAACAAATTGATTGATCTGTAGAAGAAGGAATATTGAGTCCTGTAACCTATAGGTAGATTTAAGAGGCATAGGGAATAGTTGAACTCAACAGTTTATAGAACTCAATGTTGTTTTGCCTACAGTATAAGTCCTATAAAGCACAGTGCCCAATGATTTGAACAAAAATATTAAATGAAGAAATAGAAACATCCACATGGAATGGGTTTTGGAGAAAATAGAGTTCATGTTTCACATGAAGAATTCACATATCATTATTATAACCAATTTGCCTAGCAAATTAAAGCTGGATTCTTTTTATGGACCTATATTTAGCATTTTCTGTTTTCTGACAAAGACATTTAGTCTTTAACACTTGTTTGGGCATAACTCAGAATTACTTGATTAATCACACAGAGGAAAATATTGATTATGACTTTCCATGGGTGTAATATGACTATTCAGCCATTTATCATGTATATTAGTTATGCAAAAAAGTAATTATGTACTTCAGTCCTTAGTAGATAAGTGATTGGTAGCTCTCTTTTACTTTTACTTCATGAGTCATTAAAATTAATAGTCACTGATGATTGCTTGAAAGATACATAGATCATTTTTATGTTTAATAAACACGCAACAACAAGGTCGGTTTGAACCACAAGGTTGGTGGTTCAAACTCACCAGTTGCTCCTCAGAAACCCTGTACAGGGTTGCTAAGAGTCAGAACCAACTCGAGGACACTTAACAACAACAACAAGTATTCTAAATAAACCAGATTTTCTTAGACCAAGGTAGAGCTATATACACTGATAATACGATTTTTTCTACTATTAATAAAATGTTATCCCTCAATCTTATTTTACTCTTTTGTCATTAGTTTGCACTGGAAGAATCTGAGGGATGTTCTTATTACTGTCAGTCCATGTTTGCTTTTGTTTCCCAGTGACAATTGACTCACTCTCTCTAGTTACACAACTGCATACCATGTCTTTCAACCTAAAATAAAAATAAGAGAAAAAGTTTGTTCTAGGGGAGAAACATTTTTAAAAATCACTCACATTTTATAGAAAATCCTTTGTTAAGCCTTAAAATGAACAAAGATGAGACAAATAAAACGTCATCTGGATGAGGGAGGCTATCAGCAGCAGACTATAATGATATCTGAGGATTCGGGGACATGTGGCTAATGATAAAAAGCAAAAGGAATTGATACAAAATCGTGAATGGTAGTAAATCAATGTATCACTGTCTCAGGCAGGAGTCCTGGTGTAGAGCTATGGATTAATATACCAGACTGCAAAGCTGTTTGAACTGCAAGGTTGGCAGTTCAAGCTCACCAGCTGCTCCTCGGAAAACCTATACAGGGTCACTATGGGTCAGACCAACTCAACAGCACATAACAAAAACAACAGGCAACTTTATCATTATAGAAGCTGAAAAGGGCCATGACTGGAATATGTATACAGTTGCAGATGGGAAAAGTGTAAAGGATTGATCCTAGGGTCTTTCAATAACAAATTTTCTCAATGTTTGGGGGCCCTGGTATTCCAACTTCAAGGTGACTCAATTTGTAAATCATTAAGAGCATGCCAGACTAGTCTTTATTAAGGGCCTAAAAGGGAATTGTCATTTGATTTCCAACATACTCTGCTTGAAGGCAAAGCAGTGGCAATGTTGCTGGGTCATGGTCAGAAAGAGATCAAATGGATGCTGAATTTGTCAATATTCAAAAGGAATTTACAATTCCCACTTTAAATCATGACTTTCACATTCAAAGTGCTTTAGAATGTAAGCTCAAATACATGTTGAACACTGAATTTATTGGCAATGACAAGTATAAATTCACAGAATTTGTCAAAAGAAAAAAAATCAATAATTGTATGGAAAACAGAACTCCTGCCATATTGGAGATATTCAAAAAATATACAATATAGTTTAATAAATAAGAAGGAACTAAAATTTAAGTCACTCATTAATTTTAATACTTTTAAATTTCTGTTAGCTCAGATCATAGACCTGTTGTTTTTAGATGCTATGGAGTTGGGTACAACTCCTGGTGATCTTGCCCACAACAAAATGAAACTGCATGATCCTCCCCCATCTTCACAGTCCTTTATAACTTTAGCTCATTGATTCTGTCACTGTGCCATCTCATTGAGGAGTCTTCCTTTTTTTTGTTGACCCTCCATTTTACTAATCATGATAACTGTCTCCAGGAACTGATCCCTCCTGATAATATGTCCAAAGTGTGAGGGACAAAATCAAGTCATTCTGACTTTAAGGAGCATTCTAGTTGTACTTCTTCCTAGAGAGATTTTTTTTGTTATTCTAGCAGTCCATGGTACTTTTAATATTCTTCTTCAACATCATAACTAAAATAATCAGCTTTTCAACTTTCTTCCTTATTCATTTTCCAAGTTTTACATGCATATGAGACTATTGAAATTGCTATGGTTTGGATTTTGGGCACCTCATTCCTCAGACAAACATCTTTGCTATTGAACACTTTAAAGAGGTTTTCTGTAGCAAATTTTCCTAATGCAATATGTCATTTGATTTTGTTGATTGTTGCTTCCATGACTGTTAATAGTGGATCTAAGCAAAATAAAATCTTTGACAACTTCAGTCTTTTCCTAATTTGGCATGATGTTATTTACTGGTCCAATGATGACGATTTTTGTTTTCTTCATATTGAAGTGCAACTGATCTCTATTAGCCTGTAGAGGCTAATTATTTTATCAACACCAATTATTTTATCTTGGGCGACTTCTTGCAACTTTTTAAGACCCCAGGCACTACTTATCAAATAAGGAAGAACAAAAAAATCTAAAAAGCATGCAAGATTAATTGACTTCAGTCAATTAACTCCAGTCAGTGCCCATGAACAATGATTCCAAAACTTCAACACAAGAAGTCTAATCCCATGAAGTATTCAGATGTACCTAGGTACTACAAGGAGTCCTGGTATGGCGCTGTGGGTTAATGTGCCAGACTGCAAAGCCATTTGAACTGCAAGATTAGTGGTTCAAGCTCATGAGCAGGGTCACTATGGATCGGAACCAACTCAAAAGCACTTAACAACAACAACAGATACTAAAAGTATGGAGCTATAGGATAAACACTGGACAGCTAACCACAAGTCAGCAATTCAAACATACCAGTCTTTCTTCAGGATTCCTATACATGGTCACTATGAGTTAGGACAAACTCAGCGACATTTAATAACAACAACAAATATTATCAATAGCCACTCATTTGCCAGTTTGTTGCACTATAATGGCTTGTGTGCTACTGTAACGCAGAAGCCATGGTATTTGGTCTCTAGTAACCTGTAGGACTCCTGGGGTGGCACTGTAGGATCAGTATTGGACTGTGAACCACAAGGTCGGCAGTTCAATCCCACCAGATGCTCCCTGGAAAGGTTGCTATAAGTTGGAAGCAACTAGACAGTACTTAACAACATTAGTCTGTAGAAAACCTAGAAATTAAAAAATCAAATAAACTGCAAGTCTGATTGTCTTCAAGTACCTTCTTGTCATGAAACCAGAAGAATGATTTGTGCCAAATTAACATTGCTGAACATTGTTTAAGGACTCAATATACGAATCCTGATAGAAAGTAAAAATATATATGGAACAGAAGACTAGATTCTTACGGAAATCAAACTTGAATCCATTGACAATGGGGTAACTAGTAAACCTATTAGCTAAAAATAATCTTTAAATGTTGAACAGAAAATATCCCTTTTAGTCATCCTTCAACTAAACATTTTTAGCTAATAAAAAAACACAACAACAACAAAACAAAACAGCAGCCTTGCCATTGTTGTGGTTGTTGGTAGGTGCCATTGAGTCAGTACTGACTCATAGTGGCCCTATGCAAAACGGAAGGAAACACTGCCTGATCCTGGGCCAACCTCACAATTAATTGTTGCCACACTTAAACCCATTAATGCTGCCACTTTGCCAATCCATCTCAACAGAGGTCTTCCTCTTTTTCTATGAACCTCCACCTTACCAAACATGACATCTTTCTCTAGTGATCAATCCTTCCTGACAACACGACCAAATTATGAGAGTCAAAATTTGGCCATCCTGTCCTCCAAGGAGCACTCTGGCTGCACAGATCTCTTGGTTCTTTTGGCAGTCTGTGGCACTTTCAATATTCTCCTCCAGCACCATAACTCAAA
>NW_006408529.1:10861-12200 GCF_000296735.1 Chrysochloris asiatica
AGATGAGTGAGTGCCTCCTGTGCCACCTCACTTTCTTGAAAGATTTCAATTTTTATTCCATCAATTCCTTGCCCCTTGTTCTTTGCCAATTCTTTCAATATGTCTTGGACATCTTTCTTCAAGATCATTGGCTCTTGATCACATATTACCTCTTAAAATGGTTAAACATTAGCCATTTCCTTTTGGTACAGTGACTTTGTGTATTCCCTCCATCTTCTTTGGATGCTTTCTGCATCATTCAATATTTTGCCCAGTGAATCCTTCAATTACAAAAGTCAAGGCTTGAAATTTTTCTTCAGTTCTCCCAGCTTGAGAAATGCTGAGAGTATTCTTCCATTTTGGGTTTCTGACTCCAGATATTTCAAGAATTAGCTATCTGAGATAAAATTGACAAAAGTAATGTTACAGCACAGATAAAACATTAAGGAGAATCGAGTATAAAATTTAATGGTAGTGAAACAATTCAGGTTGAAATGACAAGTAGGTTGACAATGTGAAGAATGCAAAAATTGGCATTCATATGTACATGCAGAAATTGGTGAATGTATATTTACAGCTCTTTATAAATTGACAAGTGGCTAATCCCTCAGAAGTGAACTGCTTATTCCTTCTTCTTAGTCTCTTCTTAGTCTCTTCCTAGTCTGGGTAACCCTGCTGGTATTTGAAACACCAGTGGCTTCCTTTTAGCATTATGTTGTTGTTGTTGTTGTTAAGTGCCATCGAGTCGGTTCCGACCCATAGCGACCCTATACAGGGTTTCCGAGGGTGTAAATCATTATAGCAACACTTAATTCACTACAGTGTGAGAAATTGATGAACGTGTGGGAAATTCTAGAACACTTAAGTTTCTCATACAGAAACCTTACATAGACCAAGAGGCAGTCATTTGAACAGAACAAAGGGATAATGAATGTGTGGTTTAAATTCTGAAAGGTGTATGTCGGGGATGTATCCTTTGACCATATTTAGTCAATATATATGCTGAGTAAATAATCCCCAAATCTGTGATATATGAAGACATCAGAAGCAGGATTAGAGAAAGGCTCATTCACAACCTGATGTATGTAGATGACACAACCTTACTTGTTGAAAGTGAAAAGGATTTTAGGTTCATGCTTATGAATACTTTAGAATACAGCTTTCAGTATGGATTACAACCCAATGTAAAGCAAATTCTCACAACTGAAATAATAAATTGTTATTGTTGTTGTTGTGTGCCGTGGAGTTGGTTCTGACTCATAGCAACCCTGTACAGGGTTTCCGAGGCTATAAATCTTTACAGGAGCAGAAAGCCTCATCTTTCTCCAGTGGAACAGCTGGTAGTTTCAAACTGCTGACT
>NW_006408529.1:12995-14830 GCF_000296735.1 Chrysochloris asiatica
ACAACCAGTATGCTCCTGAGAAGTAAGGATGGCCAGACTTCATCTCTTGTACTTTGGACATGTTATAGGAAGGGATCAGTCCTGAAAAAAAAGCAACATGCTTGGGAAAGCAAAGGGTAAGCTAAAAAGAGTCATTGTGTCAATGAGATAAAGTGATACAGTGGTTGCAACAATGGACTAAAACAAGACAATTGTGATGGTGACACAGGACTGGGTAGTGTTTAGTTATGTTGTACATAGAGTCATTATAAGTGGAAGATGACTCAGTGGCACCAAACAACAACAACATGTTTTATTGTGCTCATTGTCACCAAAGATAAAAAGAAAACAGATGGAAAAAACAAAAAAAATTCCTATTGCTTATATTTTTGGATGTTGTTGTTGTTGTTCAGTGCCATAGAGTTGGTTCTGACCCATAGAGACTCTGTATTGGGTTTTCTGAGGAGCAGGTGGTGAGAGTAAACCACCAACCTTGCAGTTCAAGCCAACTTTGCAGTCCAGTGCATTAACCCACAGCTCCACACCATGACTCTTTTATACTGCTGGATTTTTGGAAAATTACAACATAAATTGTTCTACATGATAAAACCTGTGTTATTTCTTGAATTAAAACAAAATGGACAAATTTGAGAACTTCAAGTAAACCACAGAAACTGAATCGAATCATTTAGTCCTAAATATGGACTGTAATTTGTAGCATTTTACAAAATAGAAGGGAAGAGGCTCTCCCTGATATAATGTGAGTATGTAAAATAAGATGGTAAATGTTCTTTTGATGGTATGCTCAAATACTGAAATTGTTATGTTTTATATCATTGTGTGTTATTACACTGGAACTTTAATTTTAATTATTTCTTCCTTTGATACAGCTAATGGAGGCTATTTTATTTGATATAGTTTCTTTAATGAGCAGGTTTTTTTTCTCTGAAGCAATAATTATCTAGCTTGACTAGTACAAAAGGATTTGGAGATTCAAATGATAGGCTATACTTATCTCATTTTTTTCATGTTTACAATTACTCTCGGTACATTCTCACTCTCTTCTGGAGCTACAATTAACAAATATAACTAGGGCTTCCCACTTCACAAATCTATATTATGATAGGAGCAATACAAGCGTATGAATTGCAAAAAAAGAGAACACTCCCTATCAATAAGAAGGTTTGCAACTTGCATTAAAATCTACTTATTAAAAAAATAACAATGGCTATGAGTTGGAACTGACTCCATCGCACACCACCACCACGGTCCCCCTTATTCATTGTCTAATTTCCATGGCTTTGGTCAGACAACCATAAAGAGTGTTGTTGTTAAGTGCCTTGGAGTCAGTTCTGATTCATAGTTGCCCTGTATATTTCCAAGGCTTAAGTATTTGAGGGAGCAGAAAGCTTCATCTCTCTCATGCTACAATCTGATTCTGTGTTGAGCTAAGAGACAGGCCAGGTTTTCTTTTTTGTGAGGTAGGAGGGGGGAACACACAAAGCAGGATAGGAGGCCCTTGCACAGTTCTGTGATATTATATTTTTTACAAATTGTAGATTTATGGCAACATTTTGTGGAACAAGTTTTTTTGTGTGTGTTTTTTTTTCAGCATCATGTGCTCACTTCATGTCTTGGTGTCACATTTGGTCAGTCTCATGCTTCAAGCTTCTTCATATTATCGTTGTGAAGTGCCATCGAGTCTTCTATGACTCATAGCAACCCTGTGTAGGATTTCTGAGGAGCAACTAGTGAGTTTGAATTGCCGACCTTGTGGTTCAAAGTCCAGCGCCACATCAGGAATCCAAACGTCTTCATAATGCACACGTAGACCATCCATCCACTGCCATCAAGTT
>NW_006408529.1:15404-16547 GCF_000296735.1 Chrysochloris asiatica
AAAGTCAAAGGATGGAAAAAATAATACCAAGCTAATTGCAATAAAAAATAAGAAGGAATGGCAGTGCTAATCTCATAAAATAAACTTTAAGGCAAAAAACAGCATAATAGATAAAGGTAGTCATTATCTCATGATTAAAGGGACAATTGAACAAGATGACATGACCATAATAAATATCTATGCTCCTAATGAAAGAGCTCCAAAATATATAAAGCAAACTCTATTAGGTTTTAAGAAAGAAATAGATGAATCTACAATAATCATGGGTGCTTTTAATACACTGGTTTCAGAAATGGATAGAACAATCAGAAAGAAACTTGACAAAGACACAGAGGAACTACACAACAATCAGGCAACTGGGCCTCATAGATGTATACAGAGCATTCAACCTAACAATAGCACAATATACATTATTTTCCAGTGCATAGGAAACATTCTCCAGAATAGACATTGTGTTAGGCCACAAAACAAACCTCTATAAATTTACAAATATCAAAATACTACAAAGCATATTCTCAGACCACAATGCTATGAAATTAGAAATCAATGATATGAATACCAAGGAAATAAGGTCAAATATATGGAAATTGAATATCACCCTGCTCAAAAGTGTCTGGTTAGTAGTGACGTGAATTCACAAAGTTCCTAGAAACAAAGGAGAACAAAAACACAATATACTAAAATTTCAGGAAACCGTGAAAGCAGTGCCGAGAGGACAATTTATTGCAATAAATGCACACATACAAAAAGAAAAAATCACTAAAATTAACACAGTAACACAGCATCTACAAATTTAGAAACAGATCAACAGAGGAAACCTACAGTCACACAAAGAAAAGAAGTAAAAGGTAGAGGTGCAATAAATGAGATAGAAAACAGAAAAACTACAGAAAAAATCAAGAGGACAAGAAATTGGTTTCTTGAAAGGACTAACAAAATTAACAGACAATTGGAAAACCTAACAAAAGAAAAGAGGAAGAAGACACAAATAACACACATTAGAAACCATATAGGTAATGTCACAACGGAACCAATGGAAATCAAAAAGATAATAACAGACTACTATGAATAGTTGTACTCCAACACATTTGAAAACTTTGAAGATGTGGATACATATTTAGAAAAATACGACCTACCTAAACT
>NW_006408529.1:16647-19011 GCF_000296735.1 Chrysochloris asiatica
TGTTGTTATTAAGTGTAGTTGGGTTTGTTCTGAATCATACAGAGCCCTGTATTGGGTTTCAGAGGAGCAACTGATGGGTTTAAACAACAGTCCAGCACTTATATTATATCTTACCATCTGATCCAGCAATCCTGTTCTTAGGGTATTTACCCAAATGAGTTGGAAATGTATATCCATGCAAAAACTGACACACTAATGTTTATAGTAGCTGTATTCAGAATTGCTAAAAACTGGGAGCAACCAAGGTGCTGTGCAACAAATGAACAGATAAACAAACTTCAGTACATCCACACAATAGAATCTTATTTAGCAACAAGAACTGACTGATCAAGGCAAGAAAAGACTTGGAGGAATGGCAAATGCTTATTCCCAAGTGAAAGAAGTCAGTATGTAAAAAGTTCGCATCGTATGATTCCAATTATATGATAATCTGGAAAAGTTGCAACTACAGAGACAGTAGAAAGATTAGTATTTGTTGGGGAAGTGGGGTGACTAGCGGAGCACAGGGCATTTTTTCAGGCACTGAAAGTCATCAACATGATATTGGTGAACATGTGACAGTATGCATTTGTCAAGATCCACAGTGTAAGACAAATGCTAATGAAATGACTTTAGTTAATAATAATGTCTCCATATTGGTTTGTCAGACACAAAAGGATAAATATTCTTTGGTTCCACTAACAAATATCTAGAATACATAAGTATATAGATATAAAAGTTTTTTAGTGGTTACCAGGAACAGATAAGAGAGAAGGCAGAAAGACACATTGTTTAGGAAATACTGAGCTGAGTTTCTATGAAAGGTCATAGAAAAATTTGGGAATGATTAACGGTGATGTATTAATTATAAAATGTATTAATTATAAAACATTTAATATCACTGAACTTTAAATATGAAGATTGCTGAAATGGCAAATGTTTTGTAGCCTATATATTTACCACAATAAAATATTTTTTAAATGTTAAAAAAAAAATAACCAAAATATCAAATTAAAATCCACAATATTTTCAGAGTTTAATTCAAAATTCTATTTTAAAGAAATTTAGATGGCTATTTAATTTTTTAAAATATTATTTAGCTACCAATTATTGTTACTGTTATTGTTAAGTATTGCTGAGTCAATTCTAACTCATTGTGACTCTAATAGGATTTTTGAAAAGTAGCTGGTGGGTTTGAACTTCTGATCTTGAAGTTAGTAGTCCAGTGCTTATCCTACAGTGCCACATTTAGGTTCTACAAAATACATAATAGATAAATATGAAAGAAATATGAAATTTCCCTTAAAGTGTTAAAGGTAACATAGTGAAATTTTCCAAATAAATACTATGAAAATTTTAAGAATATATAACCTCAAATTCTGTTGGCATAGAAAATGCTTTCTTGTTTGTCAGCTATAAGGTGAAACTTTAAAAATATATGCAATTTGGTTAGATGAATGACATTATTAAATGTACTTACAGACTTGTTTGTTAACTCTGATTTGTTATATCCATTGTTGTTTGGTTGCCTGAAGCATTCTGTAATTTTGATGTTTTCCAGGTTAGACAATTCACTCACAATAAAAATTTTCCACTTAGAGTGACAGATTAATCTACATTTCAATATCTAGAGATACAATTGAGCATTGGATTGTATTTTCTCTACTGTTTATTAGATAATTTAAAGAAAATTATTTAAATTATCTTCCAAAAGTAGTAATAACATAAATATTTTTTCAGAAAACAAAATAAGTAGACTAAGACTATAAAAATATTTCAGTGACAACTAATTTTTCTTCATAGTCAGAAACTCAGCTTAGATATTCAGATTTCCATTTCAAAGGCACAAATTGACACCAATTCCATTAATATATATCCCCCAAATAACAGGCTTTTATAGGAAATTTGTATAAACAACAGACAAACAGACATTTTTAAACATATGTGGTAAAATAACATGTATTTCACTTGATAATATTTCATTTAATTGTTCCACATTAGCGTGTAAAATTATTATCTCCTAATGAATGTGTAGTGTTTCATTATATATATTCTATTTTTGTACTTATTTAACTATTTCCATGTAAGTTATCTATCAGTTTATCGCACTGCAATGGCTTGTGTGTTGCTGTGATTCAGGAAGCTATGCTAGAGTATTTTGAATACCAGCAGGGTCATCAACAATGGACAAGTTTCAGCCTAGCTTCCAAATGAAGACTAGGAAGCAGGAAAGATGAATTACTTACAATTATTTAATTACTGATGGTTCCTCAAAATACAGTTGACAGTGGTGATGCAAATGGATTAAAGCACTCAGAACCTTTGTTTGCTGATGGGGCACAACTCAAAATGAAGAGAAACAGCTGTAAACATCCATGAATAATC
>NW_006408529.1:24921-26373 GCF_000296735.1 Chrysochloris asiatica
GATCCCCAATGAAATGGATTGGTACAATGGTGGCAGCAATGGGCTCAGGTGTAGCAATAATTATAAAGTTAGCCCAGGACTAAGCAGTGTTTCATTCTGTTGTGTTTTGGGTTTCTATGAGTCGTTGTCAACTTGATGACACCTAACAACAACATATAAATTGAAACTTAAATAATTGCTACAAATAATATAACAATCAATACCTCTATCATACCAGGATCTGAACTAGTCTCACTTTCAAGATAATAGATGAGAATTAGATTATCACAAAGCTTATCTTTGAAGTGGAGGTCTGACATATTTCCAGTCTTTAACTTTTTCACCTTTTCTGATATTAGTCACTCTCACAAGCATTCCACCCCCGATAACTTTCTGCAATAATTTATTGCAGTGGCCACACAAAACTCACAGAGTATTTAAATTGAAATGGTTAACTAAAAAGTAACACATAAAAACTTTGAGATCGTTTCTAGTTTGTTCCTTTTAGAAATGGTACAAAATTTACGTATTTGTACATAAGTCTGAGCATTTGCCTGGTATTGTTTTACAGAATAAATGATTAGATATAGAATTGTAATAGTCAAGAGCATGCTTACGTAAAATGCTGATATATACTACTAGCTGTTATTTATTTAGATTGGTATAATCCAAATGAGTAAAAATGAAGAGAAATAGCTGTAAACATCCGTTAATAATCAGAACATGGATTATACAAAGTATGAATTTAGGAAAATCGGAAATTGTCAAAAAATGAAATGGAGTGTCTTCTGGTTGGGTGGCAACAGAGACAACCAGGTAGGAAAGGCTCCTTGGGGGAGTGATTGAAAACCCACTGAAGCTGTGCTCACAGAACAACATCAGAGCTGTGGATCTACCATAAGGTGCAGGACATCAGTTTCCCACACTTGCAAGTGAAAAAAAAAAAAAAAATCACGATATAAAGGAAAATACTGTGAGTTAGGAATCTCTGGAGACGGGACTGCCTCTGTGGCCACCCCTCTGGCAGAGTTCAGAGGGCAGGCCTACAGCAAGACTGGCACAGGGAATCAGCACTAAAAGTGGTGCAGTGACATTTGCAAAAAGAGGTATGGGGGATTCTACACATCTTTTTCTCATATTCCCTATCATGCCTTCTTTGCCCAGCCTAGACGCCTTTAGGCTGACCCTAGCACTGACCCTAGTTTTCCACCGTGCAGAGAGAAAAGCTTGGTGGCTACTTATGACGTTAGACTCATGGTAGCAGCCCTAAAATTAAATTGTTCAGGACCGTTACTCACAAATATGTAGCAAGAAAAAAAGCAGGCATATTAGCCCTGACAGACAAACCATAGAATAATCTGTAAAACCCCAACATAAAAGGACACAACTATCTCAAGAATTATGCTGTGCAGATACCTAACTGATCCTCAGAAACAAGAAATAGTGGACAATTTTTCTCTCATTAACTTCTCA
>NW_006408529.1:27228-28341 GCF_000296735.1 Chrysochloris asiatica
AACATTGGAAACAATTTAAAACCTGTAAAAAGAGGTACAGATGACTAATAATAAAATATCAGAAATGGACAATACACTGAAAGAGGAAAGGAGCAGAATAGAAGAGATGGAAGCCAGAACTAGCGAGCTGGAAGAGAAATCTCTCAGTACTGCTATGATAGACCAGCAAGCTGAAAAAAAGATAAAATCTGAAGAGTGTCAGGGACCAGCCTCGACAATTTGTGAGAGCTCGGAAGGGGGTACGGAGTTGATGAAAACACACACACACACACACACACACACACACATACACAGAGTCAATGGGTTGTGAGTCTTAGGCAGATGATGATGACTTCTCTTCACTCAAAAGATTTTTGCTTCTTATATACTATTAGGATTTCTCTATAGTCACGTACAATCAACTGCAATTTAACTAAGTATTACATTCTTTGTGTTCAACAAACATTCAGGTTACAACAAAAAGGAAACATCAGACACTCCCTTAATTCTTATTGTATCCTGTTCCTTTGCATCCCCTAATTATCCTGGTAACATCGGTTTATTTCCTTAACTCTTTTCATTCTTCTCTAATCCTCCCAAGAATGTCAAATCAACTTTTAAGCAAAGTTCTATATTTTAACATGCATTTTTACTCTCATCTACCACTTCTTATAGCTTCATTAATCACAATCCATAATCACAACAGTATTTTTATAAAAGTACCTAAAGTTTAATAGTCAAAAACAAAGCAGCAATTCCCCTATACTAATAATTTCCCAAAACCTCTAGTTAAATTTCTACCCACCTTCCTACATGTTCCCACAGCTCTTGATTGGCTCTTTGCTATCTTCCTGGTGCCTCAGTGTCTACTAAGCAGGATGTTGATTATAAGATTGTTTTTTAGCTATCTTTTAGGTGCCTCAGTGTCTCTTGGTGAAACTAAGCAGGATGTAATATTAAACTTGAAAAGTTTTTAGCTGATGTGGCTTTTCCTAGTGGTGAGACTTATTGTTGATGTAAAAAGCAACTATTATAACTTTGTATGATTAAATTTAGTGTGAGAGTGTCTAAATGTAATTTTAATTTTTACTATGATTATTGAAAAATTCTACTAAAAACTTCTATAATAAAATC
>NW_006408529.1:29326-31408 GCF_000296735.1 Chrysochloris asiatica
AAAAAAACAAACTCAGCACAAGAAGTCATGCAGAACAAAGAAACGAACAGCACTACCAAAAAGAACTTAATAGCAACAGTTAATTCATATCTACTGACAATTACATTGAATGTCAATCAATGAAATGCACCAATGAAGAGACAGAGAGTGTCTGATTGGATAAGAAAACAAGACCCTTCGATATGCTGCCTGCAAGAGACACATTGCACACAAAGACAAAAACAGACTAAAAGCTAATGGATGAAAAAAAATATACCAAGCTAACTGCAACAATAAACAAGCAGGAATGACAATTCTAATCTCTGATAAAGTAAACTTTAAGACAAAAACCAGAATAAGAGATAAAGATGTACACTATTTCATGATTGAAGGGTTAATTGAGCAAGATGACATAACCATAATAAATATTTACACTCCCAGTGATAAAGCACCAAAATATATGAAGCAAACGTTACTAGAATTGAAGAAAGAAATAGATAAATCTACAACTATAGTGGAAGATTTTAATATGCCACTTTCAAAAAGGGACACAACAACCAGAAAGAAACTTGACAAAGCTACCGAGGAACTAAACAGCACAATCAACCAACTTGACCTCATAGCTATGTCCAGAGCATTAAACCCAAAAACAACACAATATACTTTCATCTCCAGTGCACATGAAACAATCATAACCCTCATGCCAAAACTCGGGAAGGACACCACTAAGAAATAAAATTACAGACAAATATTCTTCATAGAATATAGATGAAAAAATTATCAACAAAATCCTAGCCAACAGAATCCAGCACCACATCAAAACATAATACATCATGAACAAGTGGGTTTAATAAAAAGGATGCAAGGACAGTTCAACATTAGAAAAACAATCAGTGTAATCCACCATGCATATAAGAAAAAGGAAAAGAACCACATGATCATATCGATTGATGCAGAAAAGACATTTGACAAAATCAAACATCCATTTCTGATAAAAACACTCAACAAAGTAGGAATTGAAGGGAAATTACTCAACATAATCAAGGCATTTATACAAAACCAACAGCCTACTTCACTTTCAATGGGGAGAAACTGAAAGCCTTCGCTCTATGAATGGGAACCAGACAAGGATGCCCTTTGTCACCACTCCTTTTCAATATTGTTTTGAAAGTATTAGCTAGAGCTATACAGCAAGATAGGGAAATTAAAGGCATCCAGATTGGCAAAGAGGAAATAAAACTCTCTCTATTTGCAGACGATATTATCCTATACATAGAAAACCCCAAAGATTCAGTTAAAAAGCTACTAGACATCATTGGAAGATTCAGCAAGGGACAGGATATAAGAGCAACATACAAAAATCAATTGGATTCCTCTATAGTAGCAATGACAGCAGTAAAAAAGACGTTAGGAAAGCAATATCATTTACACTAGATGTCCAAAGGATGAAATATTTAGAAATACATGTAATCAGAGAAACAAAGGACCTATACAAAGAGAATTACAAAGCACTACTACAAGAAACCAAAAGAGACTTACAAAGGTAGAAGAACATACAATGTTCTTGGATGGGAAGACTCAACATTGTGAAAATGTCAATACGACCCAAAGCAATATATGCATATAATGCAATCCCAATCCAGATTCCAGCAACATTCTTCAAAAGATGGAAAAGACCATTACAAACGTTATATGGAAAGAAGGAGACCCAGGATAAGCAAAGTACTGCTCAAGAAGAACAAGGTTGGAAGCCTCTCACTCCCTGATTTCAAAATCTACTACATGGCTAGAGTGCTCAAAACAGTCTGGTACTGGTACAATGAAAGATACATTGATCAGTGGAAGAGACTCGAGAATTCAGAAATTAACTCACAGTCAACTGATTTTCGACAAAGTTCCTAGGTATGTTACATGGAGAGGAGATAGACTCTTTAACAGATGGTGCTGGCAGAACTGGAAAGCGATATGCAAAAGAGTGAAACAAGACATTTTCCTCATGCCCTATACAAAAACCACGATCACTAACCATTAGAGAGATGCAAATCAAAACAACAATGAGATATCATCTCACATCAGCAACAACAGAAAAGATAAAAAAAAAAA
>NW_006408529.1:32799-35499 GCF_000296735.1 Chrysochloris asiatica
GGCCCAGAGGCAGTGATATGGCCTCACAGGACTAGAGTGGAGATGCACGCTATAAAGGAGGGGAGATGCACAATAACAACCATACTTGCAAATAGTACCCACTTGACCTGGCTTCGATGGCTGGATGATCAGAACTCGACTAGAAGAAGGAAAAATCAAACAAAATAAAAAAGGGTAACCTGCTACAATTTGATGAACTTTACCTATACTTATGGATGTAGTAGCTCAAAAAAGGGAACAAATCTTTACAGCGAGGATCACTCCCACCTCCTAAGTACACAGGGTTGACAGGCATGGGCCACATAGACATTGGCTACCAAAAATGAGGGGGGATGGATCTATAAAGGCAAGAAGTGACTGGCTTACAAGCTTTCAAGAGGGAGCCTAGTTCCAGGTGGAGTGGGGGAACATAGAATCACCACTGAATGATTTCCAATCTGTTTGGACCAGGCTAGCGAAAGGAAATGGGGATAAGACTCTTGTGGTACAATAGTGAATAATTGCCATCGGGTCTGACTGTCAGGCTAGGAAATATAGAGGTAGATATTTTTTTTGACACAAGGAGGAGAGTGATTGATTTTGCAGCCCAGGAATGGAGGTTCCTGACCCATCAAGTGAGAATAACGGAGAGCGGAACCCTACCCAGAGAGGCAGTGACACCAGGATGGAGACAGAGAAAATGACATGTACAGATGGAGCAGCTGGGAACACTGAACTCAGGGAGGGAGAAGGGCTGTGCGCTAGCGACTGGCGGGGGTGGCGGGGGCACTGGGCCTGTGTGGTACCCTTTGCGGATATAATGATGCATGTAGATGATTGTAATCATTGCCAATGAAATACCATAGTATGATTGTAAAGCTGATATTCTCCCATGTAAACCTCACAATAAAAACTTTTTTAAAAAATGAAACGGAGCACATGAATGTTGATATCTTAGGTATTAGTGAACTGAAATGGACTGGTTTTGGCCATTTTGAATCTGACAATCAAATGGTTTACTATGCCAGGAATGACAAATTAAAGAGGACTGTTGCTACCTCCATTGTCAAAATGAACATATCGCGATCAGTCATTAGGAACAACGCTGTCTGTGATAAGATAAAATCCATGCACCTACATGGAAGATCAGTTAGTACCAATATTTTCCAAATTTACGCACCAACCACTGAAACCAGCAAGGATGACATAGAAGAATTCTATAACTTCCTCAATCTGAAATTGCTCAAACATGAAATTAAGATACATTGATAATCACAGACAATTAGAATGCAAAGGTTGGAAACAAAGAGAAAAGATCAGTAGTTGGAAATTATGGCTTTGGTGATAGAAATGATGCTGGGTATTGCATGATAGAATTCTAAAAAACTAATGATTTGTTCATTTCAAATACCCTTTTTAAGCAGCATAAGAGATGACTATACACATGGAGCCATGGTGTGGTGCTGTGGGCTAATGTGTCAGACTGCAAAGTCATTTGAGGTGTAAGGTCAGTAGTTCAAGCTCACCAGCTGCTCCTTGGGAACCCTATTTAGTGTCGCTATGGGTTGGAATCAACTCAACATCAATTAACAACAATAACATACACATGGACCTCACCAGATGGAATGCACAGAAATAAAATTGACTACATCTCTGGAATTAGAAAGTGGAAAAAGTCCATATTATCAGTCAAAAGATGGCCAGGATCAGATTGTGGAAAAGACCAACACTAGCTCATATGCAAATTCAGACTGAAGCTGAAGAAAGAAAAAAAACAAGTTGACCAGAGCCAAATATGATCTTGAATATATCCCAACTGAATTTAGAGATCATCTGAAAATTTTAATATATTAGACACTAAATATCAAAGACCAGAAATGTTGTGGATGACATCAAGAACATCATACAGGAAAAAAGCAAAAAGGCATTAAGAAGACAAGAAAGAAGTAAAAGATGAAAATGGATGTCTGAAGAACTCTGAAACTTGCTCTCCAGCATAGAGATGCTAAAACAAATGGACAAAATGAGGAGGTACAAGAGCTGAGCAGAAAATTTCAAAGGTCAGCTCAAGAAGACAAAGTTAAATATTACAACAAAATGTGCAAAGATATGGAGTTAGACAATCAAAGGGGAAGAATACGCTCAACTTTTCTTAAACTGAGGGAACTGAAGAAAAAATTCAAGCCTCAACTTTCATTCTTGAAGGATTCCCTGAACAAATTATTGAATGATTCAGAAATCATAAAAAGAAGATGAAAGGAATGTACAGAGTAAATGTACCAAAAGGAAATGGTCTATGTTCAGCCATTTCAAGAGGCAGCATATAATCTAGAGCCAATAATACTGAAGGAAGAAGTCCAAGGTGCATTGAAGGCATTGGCAAAGAACTAGGCATCAGGAATTTATGGAATAAAAATTAAAACCTTTCAAGAAAGTAAGGCAGCACAGGATACACTCATCTCTGTCAAGACATTTGGAAGACAACTATCTGGCCAACTGATTATAAGAGGTTGGTATTTGTGCCCATTCCAAAGAGAGGTGACCCAACAGAATGAGGAAATTTCCATACAATCTCTTTGATATCCCATGAGAGTAAGTTTTCCTAAAGGAAGACAACTATCTGGTCAACTGATTGTAAGAGGTTCATATTTGTGCCCATTCCAAAGAGAGGTGACCCAACAGAATGAGGAAATTTCCATACAATCTCTTTGATATCCCATG
>NW_006408529.1:36648-51066 GCF_000296735.1 Chrysochloris asiatica
GAGGTTGGCCCAGGATCAGGCATTGTTTCGTTCTGTTGTGCATAGGGTCGCTATGAGTTGGTACTGACTCAATGTCCCTAACAACAACTAGTATTTTTATAAATAACTTTATGAATAACCCTAGTTTCCATTAAAGTCTAATTAATGTAGTGCTCCAGGACTCAGAGCCAGCAACAGTCCCTTGGTTAGGTCCGTTCATCCCAGGCATCAGAGTCCTGATGTGGTAGAGTACAATAAGCAGTGGATCACAAGGTCAGTTTGAACTGCAAGGTTGGCAGCTCAAACTTACCAGATGTTCCTTGGAAACCCTATAGAGTCACTATGCATCAGAACTGACTCAATGTCACTTAAGAACAACAACTACAACAAGTAGTGCTTCAGGATACGCACTGGACTATTAGCCACACCAACATTTATCTCTCACTTTGTCAAAATGAGGTTACTTGGTGCTACTGTGATACTGGAAGCTATACTGCCTGTATTTTTAATATAGTAAGTGTCACCCATTATTGTTTCAGAGGAAGTTGCAGACTAAGAAAGACTAGAAATAAGGGGAGTCAGACCAGTTCTGAAAGATTAGTCTATGACAACCTTGTGAATAGCAGAAGAACATCATCAGGTATAGTGTCAGAGGATGAGCCCCTGAGGTTGGAAGACAACCAAATAAGAATGGGGAAGAACTGCCCCTTCAAAGTAGAGTTGACCTCAGTGATGTGTATGGAGCAAAGCTCTTGGGACCTTCATATGCTGGTGGGGCATACTCAAAATGAGAAGAAATTGCAGCAAACAACCATTGATAATTGGAATGTGATATGTAAAAGCATGAATCTAGAAAAATTGAAAGTTGTCCAATTTGAAATGGAATTCATAAAGCTTGTTAATTTAGGCATTAGTGAGCAATAATTAGCTTGTATTGCCCATTAAAAACATATAATCATATGGTTTATTATGCTGGAAATGAGAAACCTTAAGACAAATGTCAACACATCCATCATTCAAAATAGTATAAATTATTATTGTTGTTGTTGTTAAGTGCCGTCGAGTCAATTCCGACCCATAGCGACCCTGTATAGGGTTTCCAAGGAGCAGCTGGTGAGCTTGAACCACATACCTTGCAGTTCAAACGACTTTGCAGTCTGACGCATTAGCCCACAGCGCCACACCAGGACTCAGAATTATTCAAATGTATGCACCAACCACAAAAGCAGATGATGAAGAAACTGAAGAATTCTACCAAATTCTTAAAAGTGAAATTGATCAAATGTGCAATCAAAATATATTAATAACTACTAGTAGTTGAAATGTTAAAGTTGGAAACAAAAAGGATAGATCAACAATTGAAATATATGGCCTTGGTGATAGAAATTATGCTAGAGATTGCATAATATAAGTTTGCATGACCGTTGACTTCTTCATTGCATATATCTTTTTTTCAATAACATAAGCAATGACTATACTAATGGACCTAATCAAGTGTAATACTCAGGAATCAAACTGACTGCATCTGTGGGAAACACAATGGAGAAACTCAAAGTTATCAGGTAATAAAAGTTCAGGAACTGACTGTGGAAAAGATCAGCAATTGTTTATGCAAAAACTTATACCAGTTAAGTTTGAAACTGAAGAAAATTAAAACAATCCACAAGAGTCAAAATATGACCTTGATTATAACCCATCAGAATTTAGAGACTACCTCATAAAAGATTTGATGCATTAGACACTAATGATTAAAGACCACAGAGCTGTGAGATAAAATAAATAAATATCATACATGAAGAAAGCAAAAGGTCATTAAAAAGACAGGAAAGAAAGAAAAGACCAAAATGCATGTTGGAAGAGATTCTGAAACTTGCTCTTGAGCATACAGAAGCTAAAGAGTCTGGAAGATATGAAGTAAAAAAGCTGAAAAGAAAATGTTGAAGTGTAGCTCAAGAAGACAAGTAAATGACTGAATGTGCAAATAACTAGAGTTAGAAAAGCCATAGGGGAAAACATGCTCAGCATTTTTTTTAAGTAGTAAGAACTGAAAAACAAGAATTAAATCTAGGATAGCAATGTTGACGTATTCTATGGGCAAAATATTGAACGACACAGGAACCATAAAAAACAAGATGGAAGGAGTACATGGAGTCACTGTATCGATAAGTGTTTCAATAATTTCGAGTTCTGTATTATCAAAAACCTATGATATTGGCAGAGGAGTCCAACATGCACAGAAGACACAGGCATAAACAAGTATCCTGTAATTGATGGAGTACAAATTGTGATGATTCAACAAATTAATGTAGTACTGAAAACCCACACTTGTCTATGCCAAAAATATAGAAGATAGCCACCTGGCCACCTGATTGGAAGAGATCTATGTATCCATGTGTTACTCAACAGAATGTAGAAATCTTTGAACAACATCATTAATTTCAGATGCAAGTAAATTTTTGCTGAAGATAATTTAAAAACAGTTACATTGTTGTTAAGTGCTGTCGAGTTGGTTCCAACCCATAGTGATCCTGTATAGGGTTTCCAAGGAGCAGCTGGTGAGTTTGAACCATCGACCTGGCAGTTCAAATGGCTTTGCTGTCTGGTGCATTAACTCACAGTGCCAGACCAGGACTCCAAAAACAGTTATAGAAGTAAATAACAAGAAATTCAAGCTGGATTCAAAAGAGTACATGGAACTAGTGATGCCATTGTTGATACCAGATGGATATTGGCTGAAATTATAGAGTATCAGAAAGCTGTTTACTTGTGCTTCATTAAGTATGCAGTAGAATTCAACTATATGGCTCATATTAAACTATGGATAACATTAAGAGTCCTCTTGTGGCATTGTGGGTTAAGACGTCAGACTGCAAAACTCTTTGAACTGCAGAGTTGGCAGTTCAAGCTCACCAGCTGCTCCTCGGAAAACCTATACAGGATTGCTATGGGTAGAAACCGACTTGATGACATTTAACAACAACATTATGAATAATGGATATTCCATACCACTTAATTGTGCTCATGAAGAAGCTGTATATAAACCAAAAATCAATTGTTATAACAGACTAAGGAGATACTCAGTAGTCTAAAATCAGGAAAGTTTCAAGGTTATATTCTTTCACCATAATTATTCAGTGTATATGCTGGTGTCAGATGGATCTTGACTGAAAGCAGAGAATACCAGAAAGATGTCTACCTGTACTTCATCAACTATATAAAAGTTCTCAATAGTGTGGATCATGACAAATTATGGACAGTATTGTGGAGAATGAGTATTCTGGAACACTTAACTGTGCTCATGAGGAACCTGTACATAGACCAAGAGGCAATTTTTCAAAAAAAAGGAAACACTGAATGGTTTAAAATTAGGAAAGGAGTTGTATTCATACACCATACTTATTAATCTTATGATGAGCAAATAATTCGAGGAGCTGGATTATATGTAGGAAAACGTGTCATCTGGACAAGAAACAGACTCATTGTCAACCTGGGATATGCAGAAGGTACAACCTAATTTTCTGAAAGCAAAGAGGAGTTGAAATACTTACTGATGAAGATGCACTAACCATAGCATTTGATATGGGTTGTACCTTAATGTAAAGAAAACCAAAATCCTCACCAATGGACCAATAAATAAGCTCAATAAAATGTAGAAAACATTGCAGTTGTCAAATATTTCATTTTTCTATAGTCAATTATTAATACTCATGAAAGCAACAGTCATAAAATTAAGTGACATGCAACAGTGAAGAAATTAACTGAAATACTGCAATAGGCAAACCTGCTGTACAAGAATCTTTAAATTGTTGAGGAGCAAAGATGTCATTTTGAGAAATAAGGTGTGCCTGACACAAGCCATGGTATTTTCAATAACCTCATATAAATGTGAAAGTTGGACAGTGAATAAGGAAGACTGTAGAATAAATGATACATTTGGTGTTGGTGGAGAATATTACAAGAACCATGGACTGTCAAAAGAACAAACAAATCTATGTTGGAAGAAGTATAACCAGAGTGCCCCTTGGAAGCCAGGATGGCCAGACTTCGTCTCTCATACTTTGGGCATATTGTCAGCAGGGACCAGTCCCTAGAAAATGTATCATGTTTAGTAAAGTGGAGGGTTGGAGATTAAGAGAAAGACCTCAACAAGATGGATTGGCACAGTGGCAGCAGCAATGGGCTTAAATGTAACAAGTATTATAAGGTTGGCACAGAACTGGGCAGTGTTTTGTTCTGTTGTGCATAAAGTAGCTGTGAGTCCATACTGTGAAAAAGAAGTCTTGGTGTGGCCCATCTTCAGGACTAAGGGGAATCTTGTGGGTAGCAGGCTAACATAACAAAAAGAGATCTGGGGAGGCTAAGAAACTAGTTTGAGCCACTGTTGTTGTTGTTATGTGCCATGGAGCTGGTTCCAACTCATAGTGACCCTGTACAGGGTTTCCGAGGCTGTAAATCTTTACGGAAGCAGAAACTCTTATCTTTCTCCCACAGAAAAGCAGGTAGTTTTGAACTGCTGACCTTGCAGTTCCCAGCCCGATTCGTAACCACTACGCTACCAGAGCTCCTTAGTTTGAACCACTAGAAACTTTAAAATAAGAATACACCCATCAAGGAAATAGAGGAAGTTTATAAGGAGGAGCAAAACTAACTTTAAATGAGAAGGTTACTAGTAAAGGCAATGTTTGGGGTAGATTATACACTCATAGTACTCAGTAAAAGAGGAATTGAGTGAGGGGCTTTCTTCAGACAGGGGAATAAAACTGTTTGCAAGTCTGCCGTGCCATGCATCTGCCCTTGTCTACTAGGTCGAATGCCTTATTTTGCAAAATCAAATAAAGAAAACCTCATTCTTGCTAAAATGAGTACAGATTTTATTTCTTGAGCATTTGTCAGTAAGCACTTGTAATAACTCATCAGTGACCTTATAACCAAGAGGAACCGATGCGGTATCCGGGATATTGATGTTTCTCATTTTACTGACTTGATGGCACCTAACAACAACAACAATAATGCTGAGCAAATAACCCAAGAAACTGGGTTATATGAAGAACTCACTATCAGGATTAGAGGAAAGCTCATTAACAGCCTGTGATATGCAGATGACACAATCTTGCTTGCTGAAAGCAAAAAAAATTGAAATACTGATGGAGATCAAAATACTTCAGCCTTCAGTATTAATCATAGCACACGCTAAAGAAAATGAAAATCCTCACAACTAGACCACTAAATAGCATCATGATAAGCAGAGAAAATTTTGACACTGTCAAAGATTTCGTTTTGCTTAGATTAATAATCTGTGCTATGGAAGGAACAGTCAAGAAATCAAAGCACTTACCACATTAGGCAAATCTGTTGCAAAAGATCTCCATGGTATTTTCCATTGCCTCACATGTATATGAAAGCAGACAATGAATATGGAAGACTAGAAGAATTGATGGATTTGAATTATGGTGTTAGAGAAAAGTATTGAAAATACAATGAACTGTCAAAAGAATATGCAAATTGTTCTTTGAAGAAGTACAATGAAAATGCTCCTTAGAAGGGATCATGGCTAATTTTATCTCACATACTTTGGACACGTTGTTTGGTGGGACCAGTGCCTAGAGAAGGACATCATGCTTCAAAAAGTGGAGGGTCAATGAAAAAGAGGAAGACCCCAATGAAATAGATTGACACAGTGGCAATAACAATGGACCCAAATGTAACAACTATAAGGTTAACACAGAACTATGCAGAGTTTTATTTTGGTATACATATGGTTGTTATTAATTTGAGGTGGCCAGACAGCACCTAACAGCAACAAAAACAACAAATGTGTTTATAAGACCAGTGGTTATGAATTGGGATGCTAACCTCAAGGTCAGCAGTTTGAATCTACCAGCTGTTCCACGGGAGAAAGATGAGGCTTTCTGCTCCTGTAAAGTTTTACAGCCTCGGAAACCCTGTACAGGGTCGCTATGAGTCAGAACAGACTCCACGGCGCATAACAGCAGCAATCTATTTTTGGTGATGAGAGTTAATGTGCTGCACTGCAAAATCGGTTTGAATAGTAAAGTAGGTGATTGAAGTTCACCAGCCCCTCCTCAGAAACCCTATAAAGGGTCGCTATGGGTGGGAACCGACTCTACAGCAATTAACAACAACAACAATCTATTTTTAATATATTGGCATTTACTCCTGGTGTAGCACTAAGGGTTAATGCGCTGGGCAGCGAAGTCTTTTTGAACCACAAGGTTGGCGGTTCAAGCTCACCAACTACTCCTCAAAAACCTTATACAGGGTCTTTATGAGTTGGAACTGACTCGATGTCACTTAACAACAATAACAGCAGTCCTGGTGTAACTCTATATGATAAACACTGGACACCTAACTGCAAAGTTGGAGGTTGAAACACATCAGCCACTCCTTGGAAACCTCATACAGTGTCACTATGATTCAGAACTGACTCAACAGCACGTAACAGCAACAACAATTCATGCCTTTCAAATTATAAACTCCAATTATAAAACTTTTGAAATAGTTTTCATGAAAACATTTGAATTTCATAGAAATTGTTGTTGCTGTTAGGTGCCATCAAGTCGGTGTCGGCTTACAGCTTCTTTATGCCCAGCAGAATGAAATACTGCAAGATCCTGGGCCAACCTCACTATTGTTGCCACATTTGAGCCCACTGATGCTGCCGCTTGGCCAATCCATTTTGTTGGAGGTCTTCCTCTTTTTCTCTGACTCTCCACTTTACCAAACAGGATATCCTTCTCCAGCTACTGCTCTCTCCTGACAATATGTCCGAAGTATGAGAGATGAAGTTTGGGCATCATGGCTTCCAAGGAGAACTCTGGCTGCACTTGTTCCAGCACAGATCTGTTAGTTCTTTTGGCAGCCCATGGCACTTTCAATAGTCTCCTCCAACACCATAACTCTAAGGTCTTCCTTATGGAAATTATTTGTTCATTATTTTTATTCTCATGAGGAATAGTATGAAGGAATTTCATTAAAATCTAACAGTCAAAATTTCAAAATAAAAGAAACGTTTTATAGATTTTAGTCATATACTTAATTATACTGAAAAGATATGTTTTATACATTTAGGTAATAAAAATAATGTTTTACTCTTTCTTGTGTAATAAAAAGATATGTTATCAGTCGATTCTATACCTGAAAGTAAATCCCAATTTTTCTTTCTTAATTTATAAAGTTAATTACTTAGCATACTCAAGTAACTCTAGCAATTTTCCTCTTTTATACACACTCATTCTACCATTTTCAGTGATTATTTTGCCTTTGATCAATATCCGGTGGCATGAAACCTTTCCAGCAATGAATATTCAAGTGTGTTTTACATTAACAATCTTGGTCTTCTGAAAAACCAATTACACATTCTTCCATTTAATCTCTGCTCCTGTAATGGATAATGTTTGTGTTATGATGCACCAGCTGTGCTTTGCTGCAAGTTAAGGACTGTAGAAACAGAGACTGCTTTAATAAAATATAGTCCCAAATAGACATTGCCGGAGCAAACCTTAAAATAGATCAAGACAGTGAAATAATTTGTAGTTGTTTTCTCTGTTATAAAAAGTATACTTGTTTATGCCCTGATGTCTCAAAAAACAAAATAACAAACAAACAAAAGGCCACTTATGTCATCTCAAGGGAGTAAATAAGTATACAAGTATATCGAATGCATAGGCATGTTTTTGAAAAATCTAGCAAATCATAGTTTACTGAAATCCTAAAATATGCAAAGGACTGTATTAAAAAGTTCATTATTTGATTTATGTGAAAGAGAGAATATTTTTAATATTCTACATTTATAGGTTTCTTCAAATATAGTTTTTAAAAAGATATAAGATTGCTAAATTGTTTACCTTTGGTAATAGCTTTTGGAAATCTGGAGAGAGAAAATGATTTATTTTCTTTAGTATATACTCTTGGCGTTCTTTTGTTGTTGTTATGTACCATGTTCTTACCACATGCTTATTTTGTTTTATCATTTTAAAAATCTATTTTGTAAAATAACATAATAAATATTCTAACTCGAGTCAATTTTCCTATGTAAGTTAGCTTATGGTGACGGTGTGCTGCGGAGTAGATTCCGACTCATAGCGACCCTATACAGGGTTTTCGAGGCTGTGAATCTTTACAGGAGCAGAAAGCCTCATCTTTCGCCCATGGAACAGCTGGTAGTTTTGAACTGCTGACCTTAAGGTTCGCAGCCGGATTCGTAACCACTACACTACCAGAACACCTTAAGTTAGCTTATAGGGAGCAGGATATGTACATATTAATTGAAAACAACTGTCTTAGTTATCAGGTACGGTTATAATAGAAGATCCAGAAGTGGATAGCTTTAATAAACAGACAGAACATTTGCACGATACTTTTAAATTAACAAAATTATCCTTTTTACATCTGTATTTAGGTAGGTGGTAAAAGGGAAATATCACCACAAATTTACATGTGTTCATCTAAAAATTGGAAATATAATCAGCAGAATAGGAACCAAAAGGTTTTAGGATGTGCTGGAGAACATGAGAAAGGATTCATAATAATTATTAATACATAATTTTTTTTTCATTAACTCAAAAACAGTTGCAACAGTGCATTGAAAGGGAACTTTCAGAGGTTCAAGTTGGATTCAGAAGAGAGTGTGGAACAAGGGATATCATTGTTGATGTAAGATAGATAGTGATTGAAAGCACAGAATACCAGAAATACGTTTACCTCTGTTTTATTGACTAGCAAAGGCTTTCAGTTGGGAAGCTGATGAGAAGCTATGGACAACATTGTGAAGAATATGTATTCTGGAACACTTAATTGTGCTTAGGAGGAATTTGTACATAGACCAAGAGGCAGTCAGTACAGTAGAACAAGGGAACATTGAATGGATTAAAAACAGAAAAGGTGTGCACCAGGGTTGTATTATTTCACCATACTCATTCAATTTGTTTCTCTGCTATTCATAAGGTTTTCAGTGACTAAATATTCAGAAGTAGTTCACTTTTTTTTCCTAGTCTGTCTTCGTCTGGAAGCTCATCTGAAACCTGTCCACCATGGGTGACCTTGCTGGTATTTAAAATACCGGTGGCATAACTTTCAGAATCACAACAACTCACAAGCCACCACAGTACGACAAACTGTCAGATGAGTGGTGGCCATGGCTGAGAGCTGCAGCAAACACGCATGGGGCAGTAGAACCTAAGAAATCCTATGAAGGAGTTCTACTATGTAATATATAGTCACAATGAGTCAGAATATACTTGATGTCACTTGGCGCTATGGGTTAATGAGCAGTAGTGAAAATTTGGTTTAAATGGCAAGTTCAGTGGTTCAAGCTCACCAGTCGCTCCTCAGAAACCCTATATAGGGGCACTGTGGATCAGAACCAACTCAACAGCACTTAATAACAGCAAAAACAATAACAGACTCTGAGGCTCTTGGCTGAAAACAGAGAATATCAGAAAGATGTTTACCTGTGCTTTATTGACTACGCAAAATCTTTTGATTGTGTGGATCATGAAGCTATGGACAACATTGAAAAATATAAATATTCTAGAACACTTAATTGTGCTCATGAGGAATCTGTACCTGAACCAAGAAGCAGTTGTTAGAAAAGAACATGGGAGCACTAAATGCTTTAAAATTAAGAAAGGTGTGTGACAAAGTTGTATTCTTTCACCATATTTATTCAAACTTTATGCTGAGCGAATAATCTGAGAAGCTGGGTTCTATGAAGAAAAACGTGGCATCAGGATTGGAGGAAGACTCATTAACGACCTGTGATATGCAGATGATACAATCTTGTTTGCTGAAAGTGAAGAGGACTTAAAACATTTACTGATGAAGATCAAAGATCACAGCCTTCAGAATGGATTACATCTCAATATCAAGAAAACAAAAATCCTCACCACTGGACCAATAAACAACATTCTTATCTACGGAGAAAATATTGAAGTTGTCAAGGACTTCATTCTTCTTAGATCAACTATCAATACTCATGGAAGCAGCAGTCAAGAAATTAAGTGACATATTGCATTAGGCAAATCTGCTGCACAAGACCCTTTTAAACTGTTGAAGAGCAAAGATGTCAGCTTGAGGACTAAGACCATGGTATTTTCAATAAATTCATATTCATGCAAAAGCTGCACAGTGAATAAGGAAGATTGTAGAAGAATTGATGCTTTTGACTTATGGTGTTGGAGGAAAATACTGAAAATGCCATGGGCTTCCTAAAGAACCAATAGGTACCTCATTCTGCAAGTACACCTCCTGTCAAAGTCACTCAGTGTTATTTCTTTTGTGGACTGGAAAGTCCACCACTCTGTTTCATGCTCTGGCACTTGGTTCTGCTTCTGCTGCTCCTCTGCCAATCTTCCTGTGTAACAGCTTTCTGTGCCTGAGTTGAGGAAGCTCAATGTACAAGAATATCAAGGTCTAAAGGGCATGCTGTACTTCTAGCTCTCCTTCTTTGATGGTAATTAGCTCTCCCTTATTGCTTCTGATACAACTACATTTTACATTCACATTAGAGTTCCATGTTTTTGGATTTACAACTAACTCTGTTAACCACTTACAATTGAATCATATCATCCTATTAGTATCTTCTCCCAACTTCTCATATCTAGAACTAGCAAGGTAAAAAACATTGTTTAGTGGGAGCTATAAAGACTATGGGTGGAAAATCCATATGAAGTCGTTCACTCTGCAGTAACCTGAAAACAAATCATAGATAATATCCTGATGGTTGCATATATTTTTTGCTGCAAAATTATATAGTTACATCCATTTATTTTGGCATATGGGAATGTTAAATTGTATGGTAAGTGACATATTTATACATGTCACTTTTATATGTATATATATTTATATTTTATATGTATATATATAAATATACATTTATAAATATATGTATATTTTTTTAGTGGGGTCACGTGTTATCATGATGAACCAGTCCATGGAGAAGGACATCATGCTTGGTCAATTGGAAGGTCATTGAAATGAAATGAATTGACACAGCGGTAGGAGCAATAGGCTCAAACATAACAATGATTGTGATGATGGACGAGGATGAGGTAGTGTTTTGTTCTGTTGTACATAGGGTTACTATGAGCTGAAATGGTCTCTAGGGCATCTGATAACAACAATTAACTTCCTTTATCTTTGGAAATATGAGGGTAAGTAAAAATATGTTGTTTCAGTTAATACATGCACAGGTTTGTTCCAAATAAAACATATTTAAAGTTGTCTCAGTGATCAGTGGATGGCAGCAGACATGTTTTCTCAGTAATACACTTGTCTTAGTTTCATTAAGGTGTGTTAAAAGAAGAAGATTTAATCAAAACAGAAACTTCCATGGGCATCTGCTAGATCAGTTACTTCAAGGCAAAGAGTTCAGCTCAGAATATTATGAAGACAATTTGGGGGGGAGGGGATTCCAAAGGTATAATTTTGATAGCTATTTCTCAAAGAACAGAGAACAATCATGACACTATTATGAATTTTTTTTTTAAATAGAAAATGCTTTAATGAAAAATAGTCAAGGAAAATTGCAAAAAGTTTTTGTTTTCTCATCAGAACAAATATCTTATATTCATTCTTCTAGGGTAGCAAGGAGACTGTTCTAGGAGAATTTGAATGGGAAACCTTACCCCAATCCATGCTACAGCCATGATCTCGTCCCTTTAGGCTGTTTTAAAATTCCCAAACTCCAAAGATCATTTAAAAGGAGGAATATAATTTGAGTCCCCTTGTTGTTAGGTGCTGTTGAGTCAGGTTCATCTCACAGCTACCTTATGCAGAGTAGAACACTGTCCAGTCCTGTGTCATCCTCACAACCATTGTCACATTGCAACCCATTGTTGCTGCTTCTGTGTCAATCCATCTGCTTAGGAATCTTCTTGTTCAATGACTCTCTACCATTATGTCCTTCTCAAGGGGCTGATAATATGTTTAAAGTATGAAAGACAAAGTCATGACATCCGGACTTCTAAGGGGCATTGTTACTGTACTTCTTCCAAGACAGATTTGCTTGTCATTCTAGAAGTCCATGGTAAATTCAATATTATTTTCCAACACTGTAACTCAAATGAATCAATTCTACATTCTTCTTTATTCACTGTCCAACTTTCACTTGCATATTAGGTGATTGAAAATACATACCAAGGATTGGATTGGGGCACCTTACTCCTCAGTTTGATTTATCTACTCTTTAACACTTTGAAGAGTTTTTTTGCAGCATATATTCCTAATGTGATATGTCATTTGATTTCTTGACTGCTGTTTCTATGAGTGTTGATTGTGGATCCAAGAAAAACAAAGTCTATTGCAATTTTGATATTTTCTCCACTTATTTTGTTGGTATTTTTTGGTTCAATGGGGAATGCTTAGAGAGATGGAAATTTCTCTATATGAAGAATATATCAAGAAACAATAGATTCACATTCTGATAGTTTTGTCAAAAAATGTTTCCATAATTTTTGCAGCAATACTTACTAACGCCCTGTGACATATTATTTCATAGTGCACAAATTTTAATACTAGGAGTTTCTGGACAGATGTACTACCATTCATCTGTCAGTTTTCTGTACTGTTTTGATTTGTGTGTTCGTCACCTAAAACAACATTTCAAGATCTATCTTGAAGTATAACATTGTCTGCGACAGGATAATATCCATACATATGCAAGTAATATCAGTTAATACAACTACTATTCAGGATTGTATTATTTCGGTATTCCATCTGTATTCTGAGAAAATAATATGAGAGGCTGTATTATATGAAGAAAACTGTGGCATCAGTGTTGAAGGAAGACTCATTAACAACCTGGGATATGCAGATGATACAACCTTGTTTGCTGAAAGTGAAGTGGACTCCAATACTTACTAATGAAGATCAGAGACGACAGCCTTCTTTATGAGTTGTGCCTCAATGTAAAGAAAACAAAAATTGTCACCACTGGATAAATAAATAACATCAAAATAAATGAAGAAAAGACTGAACTTGACAAAGACTTCATTTTGTTTGGATCCACTTTAACACTCATCGAGGCTGCAGTCAAGAAATCAAATGATGTATTGCATCTGGCAAACCTACTTCACAAACTTTAAAGTGTTCAAGCAAAGATGTATGGTTGAGAACTAAGGTGAGTCTGACCCATGGTATTTTCAATATCCTCATATGCATGTGAAATTTGGACAATAAATAATGAAGACTGGAGAAGAATTCCTGCATTGAAGTTATGGCATTAGAGGAGAATATTAAAAGTATAAAGGGTTTCCAAAGGAACAAATAAATCTGTATTTGAAGAAGTATAGTCAGAATGCTCCTTAGAAACTAGCATGGCCAGATTTCATCTTTCATACTTCAGACATATTATCAGGATGGACAAGTCTCTGGACTTGGAGGGTCAGCAAAAAAGATGGAGACCCCGAGCAAGATAGATTGGCACAGTGGCTGGAACAATTGTCTCTCAAGTGTAGCAACAATAGTGAAGTTGGCACAAGACTAGGCAGTGTTTTCTTCTGTTGTACATACGGTTGTAATGAGTAGTACAGAACCTAAGGCACCTAACAACAAAAAGACTGTTGCATAAATGAATATTGCTTTGGTTGCATTCAGATTTATCACCCCAAATTTATAATTGATAATCTATTATAATGCTTTTTGGAATACTGGTGTGACGCTGTAGGAAAAGCACTGGATTGCTAATCTCAAGATTGGCATTTGAATCCCACCACCCTTTACAAGGTTGTTATGAGTCAGAACTAACTCAAAGGCTCTTAATAACAGAACAACAACTTTGTAATGCTTTTATGAATTTAAATGATCTGCCATCCTTTGAATGTTTTACAGTGTGCTTCAGAGCAGTAATAAACATATAATGATATATTATAATTCTAGTAACTTTACAATACACATAGTAAATCATGGTGAAAATTGATAACATCATGAAGACTTGCACCTATCTGGATGGAATATACCTTTGAAATGTTCACATTTTGATATTTTAATTTAATAAAAAATGAATTCCTATACAAGATTTACTGTAACTAAATGGAAAGTTAATTGTTGTTTTTGTTGGCTCTTGCTAGATTGTATCCAAAGATGTTGCACACATTTTAAATTCTATAATAGTGGTTCGCATGCCATCTTTCCCATGCTATAACCTCCTGGATTTTACTAATCTAAGAGCCAAAACAAGATGTCTTCTTGAAATTTTCATCCATATTTCCTTTTTAATGAATGAGATGGAACACTAATTTGTATATCAAAGATTCCTTTCTATAAGCCATTATTTTTAATTATTTGGTCTCTGTCTAAATTGATTTATAAGAGTTTCTTTTAGTGAAAGATGATTACTTTTAGTGTGTTAAGTATTGCATTTTCTTCTTTTTGTTTGATATTTTTATATTATTGTATTTTTTCATTCATATTTTCAATGTA
>NW_006408529.1:51307-52600 GCF_000296735.1 Chrysochloris asiatica
CAGAGGAACTAAATAACACAATCAATCAACTTGACCCCATAGATCTGTACAGAGCACTCAACCCAACAATAGCACAATACACATTATTTTCAGTACATAAGGAACATGTTCCAGAATAGACCATGTGTCAGACCACAAAGCAAGTCTCAATAAATTTAAAAACATCAAAATACTACAAACGAACTTCTCAGATCACAATGCTATAAAATTAGAAATCAACAATAGAGGATCAAGGAAACAAAATCAAACACATGGAAACTGAACAACATCCTGCTTAAAAATTACTGAGCAATAGAATAAAAAATAAAATTAAAAAATTTCTTGAAACAAATGAGAACTTAAAAACACAGTATATCTTTGGGGCACAGCCAAAGCAGTGCTTAGAGGGCAATTTATAGCAATAGATACAAACATTCAAAAATAAGAATCACTGTTGTTGTTGTTGTTAAGTACTGTGGAGTCGGTTCTGACTCATAATGACCCTGGACAGGGTTTCCGAGGCTGTAAATCTTTATGGGAGCAGAAAGCCTCATCTTTCTCCCCCAGAACAGCTGGTAGTTTCGAACTCCCTACCTTGAGGTTAGCAGCCCGATTTGTAACTACTATGCTAATCAATAGCAACATATTAGCACAACATCTCCAACAAAAAAATATGGTTGTGAAAGCAACTAGAAGTAACATGTGCATGAAGTGTTTGCCAAAAGGATAGTACATTGAACATAGCAGAGGCAAAGGGCAAAGAAGACACTCCATTCCAGAAGTGACACTGGGTGTGGTGAGTATGCATCTATAGAATACAGATATTGGGCAAGGCTCATTTCAGATTGAACTTGAACTAACAACACTAACTATACTTCCTTCCTATTTATTCAATTCTATTTCAACTATCAAGCATTATGTTGATGCTCTATAAATCAAAAATTATGTTGATGCTCTATATAGTCTCAAGCAACTATTGGAAATGACTCATCTACCAAAACGCCACAAATAATTGTTACAATTACTACTAGTAAATAGCCAACTCAAATACTTTTTTTATGTAACTACAAAACTGATTTATAGGTATAGCTTGATAAAATACTTTCCACCAGTTTTCCTTAAAGTAAAAAGTATTCCTGAGGAAAATCTTCAATGTACAAATACAGTCTTTTTATATAGGTTGTTGTCGCTCTATATGTGGATTTCTGGTGTGGTGCTGTGGGTTAATGCACTGGGCTGCAAAGTCCACACGAACTTCAAGGTTCAAACATAACACACACACACACACACACACACACACACACATATATATAT
>NW_006408529.1:55389-62774 GCF_000296735.1 Chrysochloris asiatica
TCAGGAGGGAACAGTCGCTGGAGAAGGATATCATGCTTGGTAAGATGGAGGGTCATGGAAAAAGAGGAAGACCTCCAACAAGATGGATTGACCGGATGGCATCATTGATGGACTCAAGTGTGGCAGCGGTAGTGAGGTTGGCCCAGGATCAAACATTGTTTCGCTCTGCTGTGCTTGGGGTCACTATGAGTCGGTTCTGACTTAATGACACCTGACAACAATAACAACAACAACAATCACATATTCAGTGACCCTGTATAGGGTTTCCAAGAAGCTGGTGGGTTTGAACAACTGACCTTGTGGTTTGCATCCCAGTGCTTATCCTACAGCACTAAACCAGGATTTCCTTATAAAAAGCAAATATAAAATGCTTTGTCTAGGCCTTTTTTACTTGACGTTAAAGGGCTTGTATTTCTCTATTCTAGTGACTATAGGAGTGCTGCTGTTGCACTGTAGGATAAACACTGAACTGCAAGAGGGGTAGTTCAAACCCATCAGTCACTCCTTGGAAACCCAAAACAGAGTTGCTATGAGCTGGAAATTATTTAACAGCTCTTAACAACAATAGTTACTAAAAAGCTGCATGCAAAAGAGATACTGTAATTTTAAGAGATTATAATGTTATTTGTGTTCTGTAGTTTATTATGAACATTCAAAATTTTAATAATTCTGTACGACTTGATCAACTGTAAACTAGTATATTTAGAGATTTTTAATTAATCTCTTCATTGAAGACTGAGGATATGAAACATCAGCTCAAATTGTCCTTGTTAAGAAACTGAGGAAAATGTCTATATATTTTCATGACTATTACATTTTTTTTAATAATTCAAGAAAGGTGTATACCCATATAAGAAAATTTCATTGCTAACTGAAGGTACTAATTCTGTATTTTGTTATACATGCTTTGCATGAAGTTCTCCACTTTCATCTTCCCCTTCATCCAGTGACTCATGGAGTCGCTTGTTTGCTTTAACTTGAGATTTTTGCTCATGTTTATTGTTTTGTTTTCTGTCCTTCTGAACCATCAGGGCTCACAGAGTTCCTGACAAAGGCCCAGGCCTCATCTTCAGTAGCAAACTTCTTAAATTTGGCAGCAGGATACTGGTCCACTTGTGTTCTACATTCATTCCAAGTAAGAAAAAACCCTGGTCTTGCAGCACCTTCTCATGGCATAGAACATTCTGAACCCCACACAGCCACAGCACCTGTAGCTCACAGTGGCCAAAGCAACTCTGTGAGCAAGAGAGAAAAGCCTTGTCATTTCTCACTCCAATATTGGAAGAAGCATTTTGGCTCATGGACTTACAGGTGAACTCCTTGAAAAACCACAGTGTATATTTTTTGTTATAATTATTTTTTTCTCATTTCTTATATTTACATACTTGCCTTGCTTAAAATTTAAATGTTTTCATCATTAGAAGTTCTCAGTGATTTACAATGGTGTAAATTGAATTCTAAACTTCTATATGATTTCTATCTATTATTAGGCATTTAACGTACCAAAGATCCTCCTATCCATTTTGTTGTTGTTATATGCCGTGGAGTCGGTTCCGACTCCTAGAGACCCTGTACAGGGTTTCTGAGGCTGTAAATCTTTATGGGAGCAGAAAACCTCATCTTTCTCCTGCGGAACAGCTGGTAGTTTCGAACTGCTGACCTTGCATTTCTCAGTCTGATTCGTAACTACTATGCTACCAGAGTTCCCATAGACCACAACAAAAATATTTCATTTAGAAATTTTTTATTTAACTTTGAAATCTGGTTGAATTTTTGTAGAAATTTAATAGAATTTGGATCAACGTATTTATTCCTTAATTATTTTTTTAAATGTTAAGTATATTTATTAAGGAGCTCTGGTAGCGTAGTGGTTACGAATCAGGCTGTGAACCGCAAGGTCAACAGTTCGAAACTACCAGCGATTCCACGGGAGAAAGATGAGGCGTTCTGCTCCCGTAAAGACTTACAGCCTCGGAAACCCAGTGCAGGGTTGCTATGAGTCGGAACCGACTCCACGGCACTTAACAACAACAACAACAACAAGTATATTTATCAGAAGTAAAGGGATGTGTGTGTGTTGGTGTATAGAAAGAAGAATGTGGTATCAGGCTTGGAGGAGGATTCATTAACAATCTGCATATGCAGATGACACAACCTTGTAGAAAGCAAAGAGGACTTGAAACACTTACTGATAAAGATCAGAAACTTCAACGTAAAGAAAAATAAATACTCACAACTGGATCAATATAAAGTATCATGATAAATGGAGGAAATATTGATGTTGTCAATGATTTCATTTTACTTGAATCCGCCATCAATGTTCATGAAAACAGCCAAACCAAAAATCCCCAGCTGATTCTGACTTCTAGTGATCCTATACAGGATTTCTGCCACTAAATATTTATTTGTTGTTGTTAAGTACCATCCAATTTCATCTTTCTCCCAAAGAGTAGTTGGTTCACAGTGCGGTTCTTATCCTTAAGCACAATAAAGACTCTTTATGGGGTAAGCAGTCAGTCAGTAAAATGATCTGTTGCATTGGGCCAATCTGCTGAAAAAGATCTCCTTAAAGTTTTAAGAAGCAAAGGTGTTTGAAGATTAAGGTATTCCTGACTTTGCATGAATGGGAAAGATGGACAGCCTCAGAATTGATACCTTTTAATTAAAGTGTTAGGAGCTCTGGTAACATAGTGTTTACAAGTCGGAATGTTAACCTCAATGTCAGTAGTTTGAAAATACCAGCCATTCCATAGGAGCAAGATGAGGCTTTCTGCTCCTGTAAAGATTTACAGCCTATTCAGGGTCACTATGAGTCAGAAATGACTCCACAGCACATCATCACCACCAAATAATATGAATAATATTAAATGTTATTAATAATATTTAATGAATAAACAAACCTGCCATGGAAATACAGTCAGAGTGTAGTTAGGATGGTAAGACTTTGTCCCACGTACTTTACATATGTCATCTGGATGCATCCAACCCTAGAGATAGACTTCATATTACAAAAATAAAGAGTTAACACAAACAAGGAAAAACCTTAAAAGATGGATTGACGAGTGGCTGCAACAATGGATTCAAGGATATAAATGGTTGGGAGGATGGCACAGGACCAAGGAGTATTTCATTCTATAGTATATGATGTCATTATGAGACAGAACCAATTGGTGGGTACCTAACAACAATGACAACATATTTATGATTAATGTACACACACATATATACATGAATATTTATTATCATTCTTTTAAATATCTTCACATTTTTATAAATTTTATTGTTTTAAAATGCTTCTTCCATTTATTTTCTGATTCATTTTGATTTGTGTATTTTAAGTATACAATTTTAAGCTGAATATGCTAGCTTTGATTTAAGCATGTGTTTCGCATGCAACCACCTTACCAAATTACTCTATTGTTGGTGATTGCTTTCCATTGAAATTACCTGACTATGACATGCCCTTTTCAAATAATAGTAATTTTATTTCTTTTTCCCTGAAATTTTTAGAATTATTATTTATCTTGTCAAATGCTTTTGCCAGCAGAATGTTAAATGACGTTGGTGATAATAGGTTTGTTTTCAATGTTACTTTCATTGATTTATAGAGATTCTTTTGTTATTTCTAAAAAAAAAAAAGTAGACCAAGTAAGCAGAGTTTTACTTGAAACTCACAAATATTCAAAAAATATATTCATTGCTCTTTTTATTATAAACAGTAAAATTGCTGAAATTTAAAGTACCTAGGCCACCTCTATAAAAAGATAATTTAACTAGATGCTTGACAACATCTGTTCTTTGAGTTTCTGATGCACGTGAAATTATATTAATTTACAATTAATCTATAGAAGTATTTCATTCCTTTGTGTAAGACATTCTGTTTGAATGTTGTTTGCATAAATGGAGCAAAATGTCTTTTTCTGTGAGCAAAACAAAAAAAGGAAGAAAGCACAAAAGGAGCAATTGATACTATACTATAATTTTTCCTTTTATGCTCAATTATTTATTTTTTGCCTAATTATAATCTTTGACAACTTCAATTTTTTTCATTTGACATGATGTTATTTATTGGTTGAAATGTGACAATTTTCAGTTATCTTTACGTTGAAGTATAATTCATACTGATGGCTGATCTTCCTTATTAAGTCTTTCAGGTGTTTTTTTGTTTTTTTTTCTTTCTTCCAGTAATCAATGTCATATCATCTGCATATTGCAGGTTTTAAATGAACCTTCCTGCAGTCATGATGCCAAGTGCTGACAGCCTTAGATACCCTACAGAGCAGTTTCCCCCTGTCATATAAGCTCACTATGAGTTGAATTTGACTTAACAGTAATGGGTAATTATAAATATTGAAAAAGTGAAAGTAAATATAAATTGCTTTATGCATTACATAGCAAAAATTTAGTCATTATAAATATATATGTAAGCAATTGAAAAATAACAAAAATCTTCACAACTGGACCAACAAATAACATGATAATTAATTGAGAAGTTCTCAAACCTCATTTTGTTTGGAACTGCTATCAACTCTTGTGGAAGTAACAGTCAAGAAACCAAAGGATATGTTGTACTTGGCATGTCTCTTCAGAAGACCTTTTTAAAGTGTTCAAGAGTAAAGATTACAGTTTGAGGACTAAAGTGCACCTGACTCAACCCAAGGTTTTTTCAATTGCCTCATAAGCTTGTGAAAGTTGACAATGAATAATGATGACTGAAGAAGAATTTATGTACTTGATTTATGGTGTTGGAGAAGAATATTGTAAGTACTGGCAGAAGAACAAACAAATCTGTGTTGTAATAAATACAGCCAGAATGCTTCTTAGAAGCAAGGATGGCAAGACTTCATCTCTCATATTCTTAATATTTTATCAGAAGGAGCCAATCTATAGAGAAGGACTTTGTGCTTGGTAAAGTGGAGAGTCAGTGAAAAAAGAAGACATCCAATAAGATGGATTGGCCCAGTGTCATCTGCAATGGAATCAATCATAACAACAATTGTAACGATAGCAAAGACCAGGCAGTGTTATGTTTTGCTGGGCTTAAATAAGGTCACTATGAGCCCAACCTGCCTCAATGGCACCTAACAACAACATGTACACTTATGGATTGATTTATGTTTCCTCAAAATATTTGTCAGCTTGACTGGACCATGATTCTCAGTGGTGTGGCAGTTATGGGATGGTCCCCCATGATGTGATCTGATGTGATAAATCAATAAAAAGATTAAGGTGGAATACATAACCCTTAATCTAACTACTACCCTGATTCTGGGAGATTCCCAAGGATGTGGCATCCTTGATTAACAAGAGATAAAAAGGAGAGAGATGTGAGCAAAGAAAGAGGGAATGAAGTGCATTCTTTGAACCTGGGGACTCTGAAATATGAATCTTCTAAAGCAAGAGAAAGATTGATTTAAGACACATGGATATCCCCAAGGAATGCTGTGTCTACATATGTGGAAAGGATACAAGAATCTTTGTTCAGAGACCGTACCCTGAAATCAGACTTCTGGCCTTCTAAACTGTGAAAGAACACACTTCTGTTTGTTAAAGCTATCTACCTGTGATATATCTGTTATAACAGCAGTAGGTAACTAAGACAACTTAATATGAATTGTACAGTCAAAAACCTATGAATAAAAATAATAAAACAAACATCCAAAATATACTCAAACTTTTAAACTACCACAAATCCTCTTCAAAGGCAAAAATTCAGTAGAGCTTGGAAAGGACAAAGAAAGCATGTTTAATTCATAAAAAGTACATATAAATTGACACGTAAAATGCAAAGACATAAATACATTTTCAGGATGTATATTTCATGAAATTTACAAGTATTTTCTTCTGCTATATGTTGTTGTTATTAAATATTGTGGAGTTGTTAAATATTGTGGAATTGGTTCTGATTCATAGTGATGGTTTCCAAGGATGGTAGGTAGTTTGAACTGCCAACGTTTTTGTTCAAACTTGTCTTACAGTCCAATGTTTATCCTACAGCAACACACCAGGACTCCATATGCATATATTTCAAAAAGTTTGCATAAAAATGCAATTATCTTTTAATACCATTTTCCCTGAACTTTTTGAAGTTCTCTAGTACTTAATTGTACTCATGAACTTGTTTATTTATCGTCTGGTTCCTCCTTTTGAACATATTTTAAATAAAAAATATTTAAGTGCCATCAAAAAACTTCACAAATATAAAAACCTCCATGAATATTTTTCTGTCAAGAAAATAAATCATATATTCACAGTAAACATATTCTAAAAGTGGTTTTACTATAAATTTTGTTTAATAATCACTAACAAAACAAAAATACACTCTTAAAAGTAATTATGATGACAGGATATGGATGTAAGATTGTTCCATCATTTTGTGGCTTGTTAGAATTTGCTAATAAATACTTTCAGTGTCTAGCAATTACCACTGAAGAATGTATTTAATTGTTTCAGAACGTGCATGGTAAGAAAAATTTGAGTGATTTTTTTTTTTCACCCAAGTCTTCAAGTAGCTCTGGAAAAATTATAGCAAACCCAAAAGCAGTCGTTTTAAAGGTCAATCCAATGCAGAGTTTAGTCAAATTCAAAATGTTAACAAATGTTTCTTTCATTTTTCATATGAATTTTTATAGAAAAACAATGTCATCATTGCATTGAAAGCAACATATAACAAAAATTTATAAGATTATTACGCTAACATTTTTATAACAGAATACGTGGAGTTCTGTTCTGGCATTGCAGTATAAGCACTATACTGCTAACCATAATATTGGTGGTTCAGACCCACTAGTGACTCCTCAGAAAGGTATACAGGGTCACTACAAGTCAAAACTAACTCAAAGGTGCTTAACAACAATTGAATACTTGAGTTCTTTGCTGGGCAGTAAAAAAAATAGGAGACAAAGATGACTAATTAATTTAGAAAAAGCAATTTTATAAAAATAAATTTCAAATGTCAACATTCGAATATATTGTTAAAATGATAATTGTGAAATTTTTTAGTGTTGTAATGAAATTATATTAATTTCAGGGCATCACAATGAATGTTTACAAAATGAAAATTAAGTTTATTTTAAAACTTTAATATAATTCCTTCATCTTGTTTAAAAGAAAGCTGAAATTTTTTATAACATTTTCCAAAATCTTATAAACTTTTGCTGCTTAAAATGGTTATTTTGTATATTAGGTGTGTATTTTATCTTATGTAAGTAAGGAAGAAGGATCAGCAATCGTGGCCATATAGCCAAGCCACAAGCATATCCCATAATATTTCACCATTGAGACAAGAGCCAATAACAGTTGCTAAGCATTACACATGACCTAAACCATGGCATTTTCAGTTGCCTAATATAAATGTGAATGAGCTCTGGTAGCGTAGTGGTTAC
>NW_006408529.1:70562-71067 GCF_000296735.1 Chrysochloris asiatica
TATTATTCAAATTTATGCACCAACCACTAAAGCCAGTGAAGATGAAATAGAAGAATTCTACCAACTTCTTCAGTCTGAAATCGATCAAACATGCAATCAAGTTGTATTGCTCTTTACCGGTGATTGGAATGCAAAGGTTGGAGCAAAGAGGAAGGACCAGTACTTGGAAAATATGACCTTGGTGATAGAAATGATGCTCGAGAACGAATGATAGATTTCTGCAAAACAAATTATTTGTTTATTTCAAATACCTTCTTTAGACAGCATAACAGACAACTGTACACATGGACTTCGCCAGATGGAACACATAGAAATCAAATTGACCATATCTATGGAAAGAGAAAATGGAAAAGCTCCATATCATCAGTGAAAACAAGGCCAGGGGCAGACTTTGGAACAGACCATCAATTTCTCATATGCAAATTCAAACTGAAGCTGAAGAAAATGAAAACAAGTCCACAAGAGCCAAAATATGACCTTGAATTCATCCCACCTGAATTTAGAT
>NW_006408529.1:72439-78754 GCF_000296735.1 Chrysochloris asiatica
AAGCCTATCTCCTGATCACATCCACAAGGAGACACCCAGTGCTTAATAACACAACAACAAACTTCCATTTAAGAATTTAAAAAATCACGTAACTACTGTAAATGACCAACAAAGCACAACAAAAGATCTCAAAGCATATTCAAAACCAGAAAAGAATAGCTGAGAAAAATGAGCTGGAGACAGACAAATGCTTTCCAGAAGAGGAAGAGGTTTTGACTTTCCCTGAGAAGGAATTCAGAAGAATGATATGGAAACAAATTTAAATGCTCCAAAAAGGGGTGGAGGAAAACAAGGAAAAAATCAGGAAAGTACTACAAGAGCAATCAAACAAGATCAATACATCATTGGAAACAATGCAAAACCTGCAAAAATAGGTCCAAATGATTAATAATAAAATATCAGAAATGGACAATACACTGAAAGGGTAAAGGAGCAGAACTGAAGAGATGGAAGCCAAAACCAGTGAGTGCTAAGACAAATCTTTCAATACTGCTAAGATAGAAGAGCAAGCAGCAAAAGGAAAAACAAATCTGAAGAGAGTCTAAGAAAACTGTGCAAGGTCTTCTGGTTTTGGCTGCGACAGAGTAAAGTCAGGTAGGACAGGCTCTGTGGGAAGGGGCTGAAATCCCAGAGTAGCTGCTCTCACAGAACAGGACCAGAGCTCTGGATCGAGCATAAGGTTCAGGGCATAAGTTTTCCACAACTCCAATGGAAAAATCACAGTATAAAGGAAAATATTGTGTTTTAGGAATTGGTAAAGACACGGGACTCCCTCTGTGACCATCCCACCTGTGCTGAAGTCAGATGGTTAGGCTACAGCCAGACCTGAACAGTAAACTGATGCTAAAAGAGGCACAGTGACATTAACAAAAGGAGGTGTGGGGGGATTCTACACATTTTTTCCTCCTCTTCCGTGTTGCACCTTCTTTGCTCAGCCCAGACACCTTCAGGCAGGTGGATGCACACCCCTAAAAAAGTCCAGTGTTGAGACGACAGATTTCCCATGGCACAGAGAGAAAGAGCCCCATCGGTCCAAGGGCAAATTCTTTAGCTGTTGCTTTTGACTTCTGCCTGTGGGTCCCAGCCCTAAAGTTAACTTGTGCAGGACCCTTTACTCCTGCCTATCCAGCAAGAATAAAAGCAGGTTTGACCTGACAGACAAACCATATAAACAATCTGTAAAACCCCAACATAAAGAGATGCAACTATTTCAAGAATTACGCTTGTGCACACGCAGATACCTAACTGACTCTCAGAGACAAAAGTAGTAGACAATATTTCTCCCATTAACTTCTCAATATCTATCTATGCACCTCTATGGTGGTGACTAGAGGAGAGACCTGAGTGAGTCGACCCCTGCACCCACTACTGGAGGCTTCGACAGTGCACACACACTGCCTGTGTAGCAAGGCAACTGTCCAGTCGGCCAGTTTTATTTTTGTTTCAAAGTGGTGGTTTTGTCTCTGCTTTTAAATTGCTTCTGCTTTTGGCCCTTTTGATCACACATTTTTCCTGGATGTGGGAGCTTTTTCTTCCTGGAATAGTAAACCATGTGGTTGTCAGGTTCAAAATGGCTTTACTCCATTTACATCATCACAGTCAACTCTACTTTGAGGAGGCAGCTTTTCTGCAGTACCATTTTGAGTTCCTTCCAACCCGTGTGGCTGATTTTCTGGCATTATATATAAAGCAGTGTTTCTGTGCTATTCATAAGGTTTTCAGTGACTAAATATTCAGAAGTAGTTCATCTCTCCTTATTCCTAGTCTGTCTTCATCTGGAAGCTCATCTGAAACCTGTCCACCAATGGTGACCCTGCTGGTATTTAAAATACACATGGCATAGTTTCCAGAATCAGAGCAACTCACAAGCCACAATAGTATGACAAACTGACAGATGAGTGATGATGACCCTATCTGTAAATGATCCAAAATAAATACCCACATGTGGACACATGTTTACATCTATCAATAATAATGTATCATTTTCTACATGGATTATAATACAAAATCAAGATGAGAGTATTTTAACATGGTTTCATTTTGATCTTTTCTTAACTGGTTGTTGATCTAAAAATCAGGTTTTTATTATTGGAACTTGCTAGTGTGGAAGTTGGTGGTATGAAATTGCTTTCACACTTAATTTAAACCATACTTTCCTGGACGTTTCTTATTCATTTTCAACATTTGGAAAACTATCACTGTGTTATGAGGTTATGAGACTTTACTTCAAAAAAGCTAAATTAGAATCATAAAATTTTAGAATTAAAAGAAACTTAAATTCACATTCTGGTTTTATGCAAGAAACTATTAAGTCCAGTGAATAAAAATAACTTCTCCACAAAATATTCAGTAGTCTCATAAAATAAAAATACAGGGCTCATAACTGTCAATAATTATTTTCTGTTATGCTGCAGTACAATTATTGAGTTTCAACTGCACCTTTCTTCATGATATTCTGTGTTGTTGTTAGTTGCCTCAACTTTGTTCTGACTCACCTCTATGTATGACAAAACTGAACACCATCGTATCCTTTGCAAATCTTACAACCATTCCTATGTTTGAGCCAATTATTGCAAACAGTGTGTCAATTTATTTCATTGAGAGTTTTCCTCTTTTTCATTGACCTTCTACTTTACCAAACATGATGTCCTTATCCAATTAATGGTACCTCCTGATAACATGTACAAATTATGTGACACTAAGTATCACTATCCCTATTTCTAAGTAGTATTGTGGATGCAATTCTTCCAAGACAGATATGTTCTGTCTTCAGAGAGTCCATGATATCTGAAAATTCTTTGTCAGCACTGTAATTCAAAGGTATCAGTACTTCCTTGGTCTTCCTTATTCATTATTTAATTTTAACATTCTAAAGAGATCATTTCCAACAGATTTGACCAATGCAATACATCATTTGATTTTCTGTCTTATGATTCTATGGCATTAATTGAAGATCCAAGTAGAATGAAATTCTTAACAATTTCAATCTTTTCTTCTTTTATATTGACGGTGCACATTGGCCAAGTTGTAAGGATTATTGTTTTGTTTTTAATGTGGAGGTTTAACTATATTGAAAGCTGTATTACTGTATTCTTTGATCTTTATCAGTAAGTACACCAAGTCCTCTTTTCCTTCAACAAACAGGATTGTATTATCTGCATATCATAAGTTGTTAATGCATCTCCCTTCAATCTTGATGCCATTTTTTTTTCATATAGTCAAGCTTATTAGATGCTTTGTTCAGCATACATATTGAATGAATGTGGTGAAATAACCCATTGATGATTCACAACATTTCTGATTTTTAAACCATTTAGTATCTCCTTGTTCTGTTCTAAAGACTGCCTTTTGGACTATGTACAAGTTCCTCATGAATACATGTAACTGTACTGGAATTCCCTTTCTTTGCAATATTATCCATAATTTGTTATGAACTACTCAATCAAATGTCATTGACTAGTCAATAAAACATAAGTAAACATCTTTTTCTCATTCTCTTCTTTCAGCTTAGATTCATCTGATATAAGCAGTAATATTCCTTATTCCACATTCTCTTCTTAATTCACCTTGAATATCTGACAGTTCCCTGTGGATGAACTGCTGCAATCATTTTTTAATTATATTCAGAAGAACTTTACTTGTGTGAGATATTAATGGTGTTAGGCAATTTCTGCATTCTAGTGATCATCTTTCTTCAGAATTAGCACAAATTCATTCTCTTACAGTTAGTTGGTAACTGTCTTCCAAATTCCTTGGCACAGACAAGCGAACATCTCCAATGCTGTATCTGTTTGTTGAACCATTTAAGTTGATAGTCCATAGATTCCTGGAGTCTATAATTTTGCTTCAATGCAGTCTGATCTTCTTCCTTAATAAACATAAGCTTTTGATGATATAACTCCTCCTGAAATGATCACTCATCTGTCAATTTGTCACATTGTAGTGGCTTATGTGTTGCTGCAAAGCTTTAGGCTATGTCATCAGTTTTTTCTCATACCAATGGGGTCACTCGATGAACAGAACTCAGCAAAGCTTCCAGACTAGGAAGGAGGAGGGTGTAGTGGTGAGAGGCATGAGAGGCTCATCTAATTTATACACTATTGAATTTTCATAAATTTGGATTAGAAGTGTCCCAAAATGCTCCAAAGAATCACAAGCAAGGCTGCAATGCAGGATTGCACTTAAGCACAGGCTTCTAAGTAGTCTTGAAGCAAATACATCAAAGACAATAAATTTACAAGCAGTGATAACTAAGTGAATAATAAAATAATGTAAAAGTTATCTAAATCCAGAAATTGTGTACCATGAGCACAAAAAATTTTTATGTTGGACTTACTAGATTAGGATATAAAATATGGTGTTTTTTATGTCATTATTTTTGTTATAAAGTGCCATTGAATCATTTCTGACTCATAGTGACCCTGTACAGGGTTTTGCAAGAATGGCTGGTGAGTTTGAACCACCAACCTTGTGGTTCAAACCAAACTTGTGGTAAAATGTTTTACCCTACAGTGCCACACCAGAACTCCATATAAACTAATTAGATGCAATATTTTTAAAGAAATAAAACAGCAAATTATAAGTATGATAAAGTAACACAATACTGATGAGATTCATTAAAATGCTGTAAAAATAATTAAAGAGAACTTTTCAGAGTAAAATATAAATTATTGAAATGAAAAAAAGTCTTTATGGTTATTTTAAAAATACAGTTATAATTAACTGCTGTGTATTTGCCCTTCCTTGAGCATCACCCCTGATGATACCATGTACAGTGGAACAGAGCACTGTCGAGTCCTATACTATCCCTATCATTAGTTGATTATCAGACCATTTTCATCCATAAGGTGTTTATTGGCTGATTTCAGAAGTAGATTTATAGGCTTTGTTTCCTAGTCTGTCTTAGTTTGGAAGCTTCTATGAAACCTACTCAACATGCAAGCCTCCAATGACAACAGTTGGTGGTTCAAATGAGGGGCATTGCCAGGGAGACGATTTTAAATTTAAAGAACATATTAATGAATTTATTTACAATATAACAAACAGAGATGAGATAATAGAAAGTAAGTGTAAAACAAGTGAGATATTCATTCAAAAATCTTAAGAGAATTCTAGAAGGAAAAGAAAGAGCTTTTTAGAAGTATGTGCAACATTTGTATAATTAATTAAAGATTATATTTCTGAGAGTTAGGAAAGCTAATAAATATATACAAAATAAGTACAAACAAATGTCTACCTTGATTAATGAAGTAAAATGAGGATGTTGTATGTAAAGAGAATATGTTTTAAGATAGCAGGCAGAAAATACAGATAACTTATCCAGAAATGATGCTTAGTATAACAACTAGGTTATTAAATTTAAAAAAAAATCCAAGAAACTTTGGTATATCCTTTAAAAATGGTGATTTAGAATTGAATAATTATCAAAATTATTATCTTGCAATCAAGATGGCAGATCCGTTAAACATGCAATGAGGAGCTCCATCAACAACAACACGGAATACTGGGCCAAGAAAGCTCAAGGGATGGTGCTGGAACTCGGAAACAAATATAAAGGTATGTTTGGAAGATTGGAGGGCTTACAGCTAGAGGAATTTGTAGGAGAATCCAGAAATCCATTGTTTTCTAGTTCAAGATGCTCAGCTGTTCCTGGAGCTGCCATCTTGGGAGAGAACATCTTGATTGTGTCTTGATTGTATCAGGATTGTATCAGGATTGATATCGAAATTTAAAATGACAGTTTTGACATAAAATCAAACGGCCACCACTCATCTGTCTGTCATGTTGTGGTGGGTTGAGTTGCTGTGATTCTGAGAGCTATGCCACCGGTATTTTAAATAACCGGCAGGGTCACACATGGTGGAAAGATTTCAGATGAGCTTCCAGACAAAGACAGACTAGGAAGAAAGAGTGACGAACTACCTCCAAATTGCTAGTCACTGAAAACCTTATGAATAGGAGAGAAACACTGTCAGATACAGGACCAGGAAAAGAGCCCCTCAGGTTGGAAGGTACTCAAAATTTGACTGGAAAAGAAATGCTTCCTCAAAGTAGAGTTGACCATGATGACATGAATAGAGTTAAGCTTGTGGGAGTAAAGCCCACAGAACCTTCATTTTCTGATGGGCCACAACTCAAAATGAAGAGAAAGAGCTGTAAACATCCACTGAAAATCAGAACATAGAATGTACAAAATATGAATCTGGAAAAATTAGAAGTTGTCAAAAATGAATAGAATGCATAAACATCAATATCTTAGGCATTAGTGAGCTGAAATGGACTGGTATTGGCCATTTTGAATCTGACAACCACATG
>NW_006408529.1:81345-119207 GCF_000296735.1 Chrysochloris asiatica
CTTGGTAAGATGGAGGGTCAGAAAAAAAGAGGAAGACCCCCAATGAGATGGATTGGCCAGGTGGCAGCATTCATGGTCTTAAGTGTGGCAGTGGTAGTGAGGTTGACCCAGGATCGGACATTGTTTCGTTCTACTGCGCATGGGGTCGTTATGAGTTTGTTCCGACTCAATGGCACCTGACAACAACAATTATCAAGATGTCTTTCAAAATTAAGTGGAAAAAAACTATATATATTTTTAAATTTGCTACAAAATACCTGCCTCACAAAAAGAAGTTCTAAAGAATGTGTTCCATGATGAGGGAAATTAGCCTCAGATAGGAGGATATATATACAAGAAGATATAGAGTACAAAGTAATTTGTGAAAGTGTGCATAGGTATTGTAGTTGTTTCTAAAATGCAACCCTAAGCCCTGTACTTCCAACCACAAAGTCTGTGTTTTGAGCCTGCTAGTCACTTTGTGGGAGAAAGAAGAGGCTTTCTGCTCCAGGGAAGATTTAACACCTCAGTCACCATACAAAGGGTAGCTGACTCGAAGGCATTTTACAAAGACAGCAACATGATTCCTGTATCCTGATGTTCATGTCTGTGGAATTCCTTTCCATTGATTGTAGACTAGAACAAGTATGGCAAAAGTTCTAGGACGTCACTTCAGAATTTAGGTTGCAAAGAAATGATGCCTTCATTAGACTCATGTCCTGCTTCAAATTCTCTTCAAAGTGAAGCAATGTGGCATGGTACGAGTATCCCAATAAGGGATCCACTAAGTGTTCTCAGCAAGGAACTGTAGCCTGCAAATAGTTATGTGGTCTTGTGCAGCAGATTTTACTAACTCAATACAACATTTGATTGCTGTCCTGCTGCTTCCATGAGTTGATCTGAGCAAAATGAAATCTTTCACAATGTCAACCTTTTCTTCGTTCATACAAATGTTGGTTATTGGTCCAGTGGTAAGAATTTTTGCTTTCTTTAAACTGAGGTGCAAGCCATACCAAAGACTGTGGTCTTTGATCTTCATCAGTAAGCATTTTAAGTCTTCTTCACTTTCAACAAGCAAGGTTGTATCATCTGCATACTGCAGATTAATGAGTCTTCTTTCTATCCTGATACCATGTTTTTCTTCATATATTCCTGCTTATCAGATTATGTGCTCAGCATACAGCTTGAATAAATATGTTGAAAGAATGTAACCTTGATGCATACCTTTCCTGATTTTAAACAATTTGGTGTTCACTTGTTCTGTTCAAACTACTGCTTCATGTTGTATGTACAGGCTACGCATAAGCACAATTAAGTGTTCTCGAATACTCATTCTCTGCAAGTGTTTGTTCTAATACATGTTAAAATATGTTTTCCAATCTCTGTAGACATTTTTCTAGCTGATTAAATGCTGTTGACTTCTTCCACATAATTTCTGTTTAAGGTTAGTGGTTTTAGATAGTTCTTGAAAATTGAAGAGAATTATGTTTGTTCCTAGAATCACCAAATATGAAACTACATTCTCTAGTAATTCTCTCAGTTGCTTTAGAATAATTTAAAAGAAGATAAATAGTAATATCCATTTATGCAAGCATTTCATAAATAAACTCAGGAAAGCTTTCTTAAAACAAAATTCCATTTATGGGCTAAATGGGACCAAGGTAAATAGTGATGTATGCTCAACCCTGGAACAACAGGGCTCTGTGATACAGGATTGAGGCATAGTTTTAATGGGTAAAAGAGAGGAAATAATGCTAAGTTGCTTGACTGTCTTATGAATCTTGGTTTTCCTTGCCTACTTTTATAAAATAGACACTTGAGGGGAAGAGAAAACAATTGTCAGAAACATCAATATAGAAAGCTTGAAAGTCTGTCTTCAGTCTAAAACTGATTGGAATACCTAAAATGGGGTTAGAACTTGCCCAGTGGAAGAGGTTTCCTGCATAGTATTTGTAGTATATAAGACGTTAGGTGGGAATATGATTCCCATCCAGAATCTTCTGAGGTGGGAAATTTCCACTTGAAAAGACAAGCAGACCATCCTACAGCAGCTATAGGAATAGGTGATACTTCTTGAAAGAAAGACCAACGAAAAAAAAATAAATCCAATGAATTCACTACCACAAGAACAAACACGTTGCTCCTGGGGAGCCATCAAGGCAATCAATTAATTCCCTTCAGGGCAAACCCACTTCCAAAATGGAAACTCAAAGGGACTATATGAGCAGGCATGTAGCCTTGCTGGTGACCATGTTGGTCTACTGATAATGGAAAGTTGGGGGAAAATAACAATGAAGCTGTAGGATAAGTCTGACCACATTCAATAGACTCCTGTCAACCTGGATTGAGACCTGGTTTTTGATCAGTATGGCAAGACCTGGGGACTCTTTAACCTATGAACAGGGAAATAGCCACAGAGGACTATAGCAAAGAGTGAAGTATCCAGCTGATATGAAGTGAGGGGAGATTCACAAGAACACCCATACTTGCAGATAGTACTCATTTGACCTACCTTCAATGCCTTGATGATCAGAACTCCACTAGAGAAAGAAAGAAGAGAAAAAAAAAAGTGTAATCTGCTACAATTTGATGAACTTAAACTATTGTAGGAAATAAGAAAGAAAGAAAGAATGAGATGAGTAGAGAAATGTGACTTCAACAGCAGGCAGATTTATTGAGAGTAAACCTGGGAGGGGAAACTCAAAGTCAAGAAAGACAAAGAACCCACCTGGTCCTTACAGACTAGTGTATTTAAGGTGGTGTGTCCCAGGTACAATTTTGGTGAGCTTTCAATGGTTGGGATTATGGAGATTTTCCAGAAACCTACAACTACTGGTGGGAGGGTATCTTGGTGTAATAAAGACTTATGCTTTCAGGAGCCTGAAGGCTTAAACAGGACTTTATTTGGTGCCAGTTGGGGGCAGCTGCAATGCCATTTTGTTGAACAGGAACAGGGACCTTCACCTGTACTTATCGATGTAGTAGCTTAAAAGAGGGAATGCATCTTTACAGCAAGGATTATTCCCACCTCCTCTCTACACAGTGTTGACAGGGATGGGCAATTTAGACATTGGCTACCCAAAATGTGGGGGGCTGCAAAGGCACAAAGTGACTGGCTTACACATTTTCGAGAGGGAGCTTAGTTTCAGAGAGTGTAGGGAAAGGTAGAAGCTTCACTGAATGGTTTCCAACCTGTGGAGACTGGGCTGGTGAAAGGAGATGGGGATAATATTCTTTTGGTTCAATAGTGAATAATTGGTATCAGGACTGACTGTGATTGTTGCAAATGTAACAAAAGGAAGTAAGTGGTTGATCTTGCAGTCCAGGAGAGGAGGATCCTGGGACAATCAAAGGAGAAGAGCAGAGTGTGGGACGCTATCCAGAAAAGCAGGGATGCTGGAGATGGAGGCAAAAACAGTGATGTGAAGAGATGGAGTAGCTGGGGACTCTAGACTCAAGGAGGGAGAGGGGCTGTGTGTGGCAGCCAGGACTCCATGCATCATCATTCAACAGCAATTGCTTCCATTCCTTTTTTTTTTTTTTTTGGATGTAAATCAAAAGTACTCAAGAGTATATAACCATTCAAAAAACAATGGTTATATATTCTTGAGTATGTTGGTTTATGGAATGGTAGCAAATGCTATTGAATGATGATGCATGGAGGGGATTGTCATCATTGCAATGAAACAAAATACAGTAAGATCAATGTAAAGCTTATGTTCTCCCATGTAAATGATCACTCAATTCAAAATAAAAACTTAAAAAGAAAAAAAAATCCATTTATCAGTGACTAAACTGACTTATTTACACAGAAAATAAATACTACTTTGAGTTTGAGAAGATAAGATGCTTGTGTATATTTATATGAACCTGTTAGAATTTGTTTTAATGCTTTTAACTAGCATGAAGTTATTAAACTTCTTTAATTGAGAATGAAGAGAAAGGAAAGGTTCAACATTTCTAAATTAAATCTTTGGGTGTTCGTACTTGGAGTTACATTTTCAAGTGGGAAAGAAAATAGCATAGTTTTTGCTGTGGGAATCCAGGGTCAGCTACAACAGGAATTTTGAGTATCACAGATTTTGTATTTAAAAATTAGAAAGTTTTTTCTGTAGTTGTACAAAAACGTAATCAGTGCTGCCAGAGGAAAAGCTATTGTAGAGCTGCAAAGAAGAGAAATAAAAAACTGTCTCATTTCCAAAATTGTCTTAAAAATCAGTTAATTTTTAGAAATCAATCAATTAAGTTGTGCATGCGAGAAGCTCTGGTAATTCTTAACTGCTAATGAAAATATTGCCAATTTCAACCCAACAAGTGACCCAGCAGCGAAAGTTGGCAATCTGCTTTCATGAAGATTATAGAGTAAAAAACTGTATGCAACAGTTCTACTCTGTCACATGGGGTTACTATGATTGAGAATCATTAGTTAAATGATTGTTGTTTGCACTCAATAGAACAAACAACAATAATTGTGTTTAGTACCTGGTTTTCTATCTTGCTTGTTACTAGCAGATAAGGAATCTTTGTGAAGCTTAACATATTAAGTATACATGACTTAAAAGCAACCAAGATAACTGTAGTGAAGTGAATTATTTAATATGTCTCTTGTAACCTAAGTCTTTGTAACTCCAACCATGTGATTCTTTTCCTGATGGGTCTGGGTAAGAGAAGTTGGAGCATGTCATAGAAGTACAAAGAAACATACACACAGAGATTAACATGTAAAATTCAATAAGAGGTAAAACTTAATTCATTTTTGTGGCAATCATTGTAAGTCCTGCTTATTTAAGAGGAAAATATGGTTAAATGTGAAGAAAACAGGTTTGTTAGCGTTGTACAAAGATTGTTTCTGACAACTTTCTTTAGTCTTAAGGCAACAGTCCCTTGAGCAGGATGTCAGTGGAGTCAGTGAAAAAGAGGAAGACCCCAATAAGATGGATTGGCACTGTAGCAGCAGCAATGGGCTCAGATGAGGATGATGCAGGATCACGTGGTATTTCATTCTGTTGTACATAGGGTTACTATGGGTCAGAACTGACTTGATGGCACTTAATAACAATAACAAGGCAACATGTGTTTATACTATTAGCTCTTTCAATGTGTTGGATTTGCTTAAGCAATGATCTAACAGCTTGATAAGTTAATATAATGTAATGAAATAAAAGCAAAGATACTATATGATTTATTACTTATTGTAATAAGCAGAATAATGAATACCAAAGATGACTATGTCCTAATATTGGAATCTGTGAATATTATAGCCAACATGGTATGGCACCTTACATTTACATGGTAAGACTTTCTGATCCAGTGTCTTCTTTGTTCCCACTAAATGATTTAGTGGGACCATGCAAATAGAATGTACAAGACTCTATTCCTGGGATTGGTTATTTTTGTCATCCGCTAGATTCAGAAGGAGCTCTGGTAGTGTAGTGATTATGAATCGGTCTACAAACTGTGAGGTAAGCAGTTTGAAACTACTAGCTGTTCTGTGGGAGAAAGATGAGGCTTTCCGCTCCTGTAAAGATTTACAGCCTTGGAAACCCTGTACAGGGTCACTATGAGTCAGAACAGACTCCACGGCATACCACCACCACCATATTCAAAAGGATCCATTTGAGAAAGAAACAGATGAGCCCAGCACCATCAAGAAAGAAGAGAATTAGTTGAGTGTGAAATCCCTACCTAGAAAAGCAGCAACAGCAGAAGCAATGGCAAAGATGATGACATGGAGGTACAGAACAGCTGCATGGAAAGATAGAACAGCTGAGGGCATCTAAGCTCATAGACTGAGTAAAGCTGAGTGCTTACTGGTAGGAAGCTGGATTGCAGAACACACCCTTTGGACATTTACAGACTGGTTAAAAGAGCTTTGTAACACTTACCCAAGTAGGGCAGAGCTCAAGGGACCACATGGCTGAAGATCAGAGCAAGGTTTGCCTGCAGTATGGCATAGAAGTGTTACTGATTAGAAAATGGCTGTATCATGAGTTGTAATTGGTTCCTGTTCACTTCCCTAATAAACCTCATAATTGTAACTATTGTTATGAGTTCTGTGTGGCCATTGCAGTAGATTATCAAACCCAGATGTGAATCAGAGAGTGCTGTGGAAGGAATGGTTGGTGTCAGAATAGGGTAAAGAAATTTGTAGTGTCCTCCATGTCACAGGACTCAGCCATGGGTTGATTTTGAGTTTGATTCTCCTTCTCCCTTGTGAAGCCAGAGGAAGTTATACATAGCCCTCACATGGTTTTTGCACATGTCAAAGGAAATATACAAATGTGTTTAAGGTTAAGGATTTTTAGGTGGGAATATTATCCTTAATTATATTGGTGGGACAAATATAATTACTTAGATCCTTGAAATTGGAGGATCTTTCTGGGCTGTGATCAGATAAAAATTTGCAAATTGACTTCGAAAATGGAGGAGCCAAGAAATGCAAATAGATTTTGTTGTTAAGTGCTGTAGAGTTGGAGCCAGTGTATAACCACACTTTACAGAGTTTTAAGGCTTGTGGTTTGAACAAACTACCTTGTGGTTATTAGGCCAGAGCTTATCCTATAGTATCATACCAGGAGTCCTATAAAAGGCAAGGAATTAGATTTTGTCTTTGAATCTTTAAACGAGTAGTACCCATTTCAGACAATTGACATATGGAAGTATTAGATAATAAATTTACATTGCTTTCCACCACTATGTTTGTGGTACTATGGCAGCAATAAGAATCTAATACATTAATATCTTGCATTTATATTAAAACACATGTATTTTTAGTAAAATCATTATGTAATGTGAGATGCACTTTTTTTTTTTTTTTTCTTTTTGGAAGCAAAATGTCTTCAGATTCTCATGAGGGGCTTTTTCTAAACTTGCTATTTGCTCCCTGTGTGACATGGACATAAAGACTCCCATCAGCATTAGTTTTACATGTTTAACATGAGGATAATAACAACTTTCTTTTTATATGAGAAAATTATGTGGAAAAAGTATATGTGGTTTGCAAGTGTTTATAGATTAGATGAAACCTCTTCACTATTACAAATTGAACTATATATTTGATATCAAAATATAAACATTATCTCTAACTTTTGACTGATCATTTCATTAAACTCAATTAAATTGTATTTCAACTGGAAAATCGATCCACAAAAGCATTATGTTTGCCCACAATGATTCTAAGGTGATGTTTAATAATATTTAGATCAAAGAAGATATCATAAAAGGTTAAGTCAGGTGACTTAAAAAGTAACCTATTGCAATAATGCTATTTAAAAATGATAAAATTGACTACCAATAATTTATATGAGTTAGACAATGGAGTAGAGCCCTAGTACCATGCTGTAGGATAAGCACTGGGCTGCTAATCACAAGGTTGACAGTTCAAAACCATGAGCTACTTTTTGGAAGTTCTATTCAGGGTTACTATGAGTTAGAACTGTCTCCATGACACTTAACAACAACAAGACAGTGGAGTACACTTTTTTTTTCTTTTTTAATGGTATGGTTCATATATGAGGGGGTTTCAAATATCTATGGTGGAACCTCTGCATTACATAAGACCATAGGTAGAATCCTGAACCACATCCAGAATCTTGTGAGATGGGAAATTTCCACTTGAAAGGACAAGCAGACCCACCTGGAGTGTCTAGAAGAACAGAAGATACTTCTTGAAAGAAAGACCGATAGGAAAATTACAAAACAATAAGATCAAGCAAGTTGCTCACCCAGAAGACATCAAGGCCAGTGGTCAGGTCCCCTCAGGGCAAACCCCCTTCCAAGACTAAGACTCATTGGGAATATATGCTCTGATTGGAGACCACGTTCATCACCGATAAGGGGAAGTGAGGGAAAAACAGCAATGAAGCTGTGAACTAAGCCCTACAACGTTCAATAGACTTCTGTGAACCTGATTGGAGACCTGGTTGGCCAGCAGTGTGGTAAGACCTGGGGACTTTTGGGCCCAGAGTCAGTGACATAGCCACAGAGAACTAGAGTGGAGAGTGAAGGGCCAAGCTGATAAGAAGAGAGGGCATATGCATAAGAATACCCACACTTACAGGTAATAACCTCTGGCTTCAATGACTGGATGATCAGAGCTCAACTAGAAGAAGAAAAAAGAGGATAAAAAGAGTAATCTGTTACAATTTGATGAACTTGACTTACACCTATGGCTACAGTCTGTCTGCTGAAGACTGGGGGCGGGGGGAGTGCAGGGAGTGGGTTTGTAGGGTATACCCTTTGAACAGTTGATGATGCATGGAGGGGATCAGAACCATGGCAATGAAACGATATACGATGGAATGAATGTAAAACTAAAGTTGTCTCATGTAAACTATCATATAATTCACAAATGAAAAAAAAAAAAAAAGAAGGAACAAATCTTTACAGTGAGGATTGTTCCCACCACCTCCATACACAGAGTAGACAAAGATAAGCAACTTGGATATTGGCTATCCATAATGAGGGGTGGGGAGCTACAAAGGCAACAAGTGGCTGGCTTACAAGTTTTCAAGAGGGAGCCTAGATCCACAGGGCATAGAGGAAGGTAGAACCTCCACTGAGTAGTATCCAATCTGTCTAGGCAGGGCTAATGAAAGAAAATGCAGATAGGTCTCTTGTGATACAATAGTGAATAATTGTTATCAGGACTGATTTTGAGGGTTGTAAATGCAAAGGTAGACATTTTGTAGCAAAAGGAGGGGAGTGATTGACTTTGTAGTGTAGGAGTGGAGGTCCCTGGGACCATCAAGGGAGAAGAGAGGAGAGCAGAACCCTACCCAGAGAAGCAGTGATGCCAGCAATAGAGGCAGAGACAATGAAGTGGAAAGATGGAGCAGCTGGGGACTTTAGACATAGAGATGTAGAGGGATTGTATGCTGACGACCCGGGGGCGGGGCAGGCTTGCAGGGTATACCCTTTGGTTGGATGATGATGCACAGAGGGATTGTAACCATGGCAATGAAACAATATATGGTAAGATTAATGTAAAGCTAATGTTCTCCCATGTAAACTATCATATAATTCACAATAAAACATTATTTTTTAAATCTATGGAAAACTTTATTTTCATTTCATTCCATTTTCCATGAACTTTTTGAGCTTCTAGTATTCTAGGTGAACTGACTCGATGGCACTTAACAAAAACAAACTCTGTTTTTGTTTATTTTTAATGGCTATTTTGTATTTTCATTAATAGAAACATAATGTAAGTAGTAATACATTTTTTAGTAGGAAACTGAGACCAAAAAATTATACACTATGACATAGCTCTGTTTTAAAGAGTGTTATGCTATTTATTTATTTATTTTTTTTACCTAGAACTCTAATTATATTTAAGTCAGTTACAATCTATTGGGCTAAGAATGAATTGAAATAGAAGAGAGAAAAATAGAGTAGTATAATGAAAAATATATTAAGCTAGATAAAAAAATTCAGTTTACAATCTATAATCTATATACAATTGTGTAAGTCAACACAAGACTATAGTGATATACAAACACACATACATATATGTACTCGTTAATATCTGTTGATATCTGTCACTATCCATGTCGATATACCCATCTTTTTTCAACTTCTTGATGTGTGTATTACAGTAATAAACTTCCACACAGCATCATCCCCTTTTCTCCTTACTGACATACTCAGTTATGATAGTGTTTGGGATTTGTTTGTAAGTGAATGCATTTCCAAAGAAACACATATTCAGATCCTTAATTTGTTAAAATAAAAAATATAATTAATTGTATTTATAGATTTAATTACATATGAATTATACTCATATTGGGCTGCTAATCTCAGGGTCTGCCATTTGAAATCACCGTTCCCAGGACAAAGATGAAAATTTCTGCTCCTGTGAAGATTTACAGCTTTGGAAACCCTATGGTATAACTGATTCCTGAAACATAACCACCACCATCACCATGTGTATTTTGTGTATAAATATATATAAACAAAGATTATAAAGTATTTAAAAGTACCTTCTTCCATATATCATTCTGTCTTGTATATTAAAGAATACATGTAGGAGTGAAACTCTTTGAATACCACAAATGTGAAAGAAATCTTAAGTGTTCATTTTTTAAACTACTTAATAGAAAGTCAGTTTCAGAAAAGCACTGTAATAAATATAAAAGTCTTGAAATATATTGTATAATGTATTCTGAATCTAAAACCAACCCTATGAATAAAAAATAAAGATTCAATAGGAATTCCTTACTCAATCTCAAAGAAAACAAATGAACTCTTTATGCTGCAGTAAAATGTTGTTGTTGTTGTTAGGTGCCATCTAGTCAGTACCGACTCGTAGTGGCCTTATGCACAGCAGAACGAAACTCTGCCTGATCCCAGGCCAATCTCACTACCGTTGCCACGCTTGAGTCCATTGATGCTGCCACTTGGCCAATCCATCTCGTTGGGGGTAGAAGTAAAATGTTATAGGTTTCAAAAATTTCCTCAATAAGTATTTTCCTTTGCATCACAGACATGGTCTTTTACACTTCAGTCATTGTATTTCTCACAACATAGGCATAGATGTCCACCACTTGTCTGTCAGCTGGTAGTAATATGGTGGCTTGTGTGTTGCTGTGATGCAGGGTCACTCATTGTTGACAGGTTTCAACTGAGCTTCTAGACAAAGACAGACAGACTAGGGAAAAGATGAAGTGGACCACTTCTGAATGGTTAGCCACTGAAAATCTTATGAATGGCAGCAAAACTTTATCTGATACAGTGTCAAAAGATGAGCCCTTCAAGCTGGAAGGCACTCAAAATATGGCTGGTGAAGAGATTACTCTTCAAAGTAGAGTTGACATTAACAAAATGGATGGAGAAAGGCTTTTAGAACTTTCATTTACTGATGGAGCACAATTGAAAATGAAGAGATACAACTACAAATATCCATTAATATTTAGAACATGCAATGCATGAAATATGAATATAAGGAAGTTCAAAATCATAAAAAAATGAAATGGAGTGAATAAGGATCAATATCCTAGGCATTAATGAGCGGAACTAGACTGGTGTTGATTATGATTAATCATACAATCATATGGCTTACCATGCCAAGATGACAAATTGAAAAGCAATGCTATCACATTCATCATCAGGAAGATCATTTCAATACCTATCTTAAAATACAATGCTGTCTGTGTTAGGATAATATCCATAAGCCTTAAAGAAGACCAGTTAATACAATATATTATTAAAAATAATGCACCTACAGCTATAGCCAATAGTAACAAAATTGAAGAATTCTATAAAATTCTTTAGTCTGACATTGATCAAACATACAATCAAGATGCATGATAATTATTAGTGATTGAAACATGAAAGTTGGAAACAAAGATAAAGGATCTATAGTTGAAAAATATAGCCTTGGTGATCAAAATGATCCTGGAAATTCCATGGTAAAATTTTTCAAGACAAGAAACTTATTCATTGCAGATACCGTTTTTTTAAACAACATAAAATGTGAATATCCACATGGATCTCATCAGAAGGAATACACATGAATCAAACTGATTACATCTGTGGGACAATATGATGGATAAATTCAATATCATCAGCCCAAACAAGGCCGGGGCAGACTGCTGAACAGACCATCAATTACACTTATGAAAGTTCAGACTGAAGAAAATTCAAACAAGTCTATAAAAGCCAAAATAGGACCTTGAATATATCTTTCTTGAATTTAGACTCCATGTAAGAACAGATTTGATGCATTAGGTAGTAATGACAAAAAACCAGAGATGTGGTGGTATGACATTTAAAATATCACAGAAGAAGAAAGCAAAAAGATACAAAAAGGACAAGAAAGAAATAAAATAACAAAATTCTCAAAGGAGACTCTGAAATTACTCTTTAACTTAGAGAAGTTAAAGCGAATAGAAGAAATGATGAAATAAAAGATCTGGGCAGAAAATTTCAAAGGGAAACTTGAGAAGACAAAGTCAGTATTAAATGTGCAAACACCTGGAGCAAGAAAATCAAAAGGGAAGAACACACTCAGCATTTCTCAAACTTAAAGAACTGAAGAAAATATTCAAGCCTCTGGTTGTGATATTGAAGGAATTTATGTGCAGGATGCGTCAAAAGAAGTTGGTACAGAATTACTGTACCAAAAAGAAATGTTTCAACCTTTTCAAGGGTAGCATATGATCAAGAACTGATGGTGTTAAAGGAAAAGGTCAAAACGCCACTGAAGGCATTGAAACAAACAAAAAAACAAATCTCCATGAGCTGACAGAATACAAATTGAAATATTTCACCAAACTGATGTATAACTGGAGGAACTCACTCATCTATGACAAGCAATTTGGAAGTAAACTGCCCACCATCTGATTGGAAGAGATCCATATTTGTACCCATTTCAAAGAGTAGTGACCACCAGAAAGCAGAATTTATTGAACAGTATTGATATCACATGCAATTAACATTTTGTTGAAGATAATTCAAAAACAGATACAGCATTACTTGAAGAGGGAGCTGTCAGAAATTCAAGCCAGATGCAGACGAGGACCTAGAACAAGGGGTTTAATTGCTAACGTCAGTTGAATCTTGTCTGAAAACACAGAATACCAGAAAGATATTTACTTTTGTTTTATTGACAATGTAAAGACTTTTTACTGTGTGATCATAACAATTTCTGAATGACATTGTGAAGAACTGGTATTCCCCACCACTTGTGCTGATGAGAAATCTGTATAAGACCAAGAGGCAATTGATCAGACAGAACAAGGGGTTACTGGATGGTTCAAAATCAGGAAAGTTGTATGTCAGGATAGTATCTTTTCACCATACTTATTCAATCTGTACACAGAGCAAATAATCTGAGTAGCTGTATCGTATGAAGAATGTGACATCAGGATTAGAGGAGTGCTTATTATAAATCTGCAACATGCAGATAACCTTGCTAGCTGGAAGCAAAGTAGACTTGAAATATTTACTGATGAAGATGAAGTATGAAATACTTACTGATGAAGATGAAAAACTACAGCCTTCAGAATGGATTGCACCTCAATGTAAAAAAAAAAAAAAAAAAACACAAAAATGTTCACAACTTGAGCAGTAAATGATATCATGAGATATCATGGAGAAAAGATTGAAGTCATCAAGGACTTATTTTGCTTGGAAGTAGCATTTGTGAAATCGTAGGGTGTATTGCCTTAGGCAAATCTGCTGTAAAAGACCTCTTTAAAGTGGTAAAGAGCAAAGATGTCACTTTGAAAATTAAGATGGGTCTGTCCCTAGCTATGATATTTTCATTCACCTCATAGGCATGTGAAAGTTGCACAGTGAATAAGGCCTTAGTATAATTAATGCTTTCGAATTATGGTTCTGGCAAAGAATATTGAAAGTACCATGTACTGCAGAAGAACAAACAAAACTGTCTTGGAAGAAGTACAGGCAGAATGTGCCTTGGAAATCACAATGGTGAGACTTCATTTCTCATATTTTAGACATTTTTACCGGAAGGGATCAGTCCCTGAAGGCGGACATGCTGCTAAGACCTTCAAAGAGATCAATTGACAAAGTGCCAGCAAGAGTGAGCTCAAATATAAGAATTATGAAGACAGCGTAGGACCAGGTAGTGTTTTGGTTATTTTATAGGATTGCTATGGGTCAGAACAGACTGTCTAGCACCTAACAACAACAATTCCTTTTTAAACTTTCTAGGAGCTCTGGTAGCGTAGTGGTCACGAATTGAGCTGTGAACCACAAGGTCAGCAGTTCAAAACTACTAACCACTCCATGGGAGAAAGATGAGGCTTTCTGCTCCCATAAAGATTTACAGCCTCAGAAACCCTGTACAGGGTCGCTATGGGTCAGAACCGACTCAATGGCACTTAACAGCAACAGCATTCACCTAAAAATCGCCTCTTATGGCCAATGTGATATAAGGTAAAGTCTCTTAGGGATACTGAGATATATGGTCTTTCTTTTTCTTTGTTTTGAATGTGGTTAAATATCTAAGAGTGCTCTGTTTGTGTTAGCTGGTCTGTGACACGGTGTCAATTGTTTTATCACAGATCATTTCCCAGAGATCAAGACCTATATAATCAAAGTATTTGATTTCTTTACTGTGTCTCCAAAGGAAACTGAATATCAATAACCTCATCATTCAACATGTCATGATCCACCCTCACCCCAAACTTGTTCATTAACCACTAAAAATGAAAATGTTCATGCACTCTCATTGTCAGAAATTTAAGGAAATTTACCAACTTTCACTCACTGAACATCTGTGTCCAAGTCACCAGTTCATATTCACTATATCTTCTATTTTCTGTCCACTTTTCAAACCCCATTGCTGTCACACTAATATAAGAAAAGCAACTCTTGTCTGCACTAGAATATTGGATTCTCCTATGTGCTTCACTCTAAAAAAAAATAGCCATATTTCACCTTCTAGATAAAGATACTAAAAGAACACTGAGTCCTGAAAATATAGTTGACAGAACAAATTCATGTAATACAAAAGTTGTATACTATAAAAATAACAAAAATGTAAATATAGTGAGTTTGAAAGAAAACTTATATCAAGTAGACTGTAATATGGGCTCAAACATAGCAAAGATTGTGAGGATGGCACTGCATCAGGCAACACTTCATTCTGTTGTAAATAGTGTCCCTATGAACTTGAAGTGACTGGCTGACAACTAACAACAACATCAACAGTATTTTCTACTCAAGTAATAAAATTGATATTAAGATTTCAATCAGAGGGACTGAATTGTTTGTGCTCAATGGCTTCCAAATTTAGACAAGATTTAAGAGTCATGTGCCAATTATGCCAATTATGAAAGTGAAAAATGTGCCTTTAACTATCTAAAAAGATCAAAACCTCACATGAAGTAAACTCATGGTAAATATTATGCAAAATACCAGCTTGAAAAAGTGACATTGAAAACCAGACTCTCCCAAAGTTTTATATATCACTGTAGAAAATATCCCAGGTCTAACTAAATTCCTCATATATATAAAGTTAAAACTTTTTAATGATAATAGATAAGAAGTATATAATGATGATAATAACTAATACTTATTGGACATCTGCTGTACATTAGGTACATTATTCACTTGTACACCTAGTTCTGTGTTCTCAGAGGCTAGATTTTTTTCTGGAATATATTTGTTGTTGTTGTTAAGTACTATCAACTAAGGTCTGACTCACAGCAACCATGTATTTTCAAGGAGCAGCTAGAATATATTAGAAAGTCAATAAGTGCCTATTGAATGAGTGAATAAAATAAACATACTGCTTTGTTCAACAGTGATTATAACAATGTTTACCAATCCCCTCCTGTACATTTGGCCCTTGGTAATTGGGGTGATACATAAAGGAAGTAGACCTGAGAATGGTAACTATTTTGTAATACATTTAATTCTAAGTATTTTTAAAGGATTAAAAACTTAACTGTGAGTCCTCATAATTGTAGTCTTGTGCCTTGTGTTTAAAAGTTATCTTTCAAATATTAAGCCCAATTCCTAGACTTTGTGTTCAGTTTGTGTGGGTTTATAAAGGGTTAGTATCAAGGTGTGAATAATAGTGGTATTAACTGGTCTTCTTGGTAGACATATGTACTTCATATCTTGTACTTCAAGATAGATCTTAAATTTTTATTTTGTTGGTGAATTGGACACCATTCATCTTCAGTTTGTCACTCCCTAAAAAGTAAACCTTGTGGTTATCAATTCAAAATGACCAATACCAGTGTATTTCATCTCACTAATGCTAAGGATATCGATGTTTATGTATTCCATTTCATTTTTGGCAACTTCAGATTTTCCTATACTTAGTACATTCCTTATTCTGATTATTAATGGATGCCTACAGCCGTTTCTCATCATTTTGAGTTTTGCCTGTTCCAAAGATATGCAGATGATACAACATAGCTTGTTGAAAGCAAAGAGTACTTAAAATATTTACTGATGAATAATACTTAAAATACAGCCTTCTATATAGATTTCACCTTAATATAAAGAAAACAAACATTCTCCCAACTGTACCATTAAATAACATCAAGATAAATGGAGAAAAATTGAAGCTGTCAAAGACTTCATTTTGCTCAGATCAACACTTATGGAAGTAATAGTCAAGAAATCAAATGGCATGTGTAATTAGGCAAATCTGCTGCACAAGACCTTTTTAAAGTATTCAAGAGCAAAACTGTCATTTTGAGGACTAAGATGCATCTGATTCAAGCCATGATATTTTCAATAACCTCATAATGCATATGAAAGTTGGACAATGAATAAAGAAAATCCTAGAAGAATTAATGCTTTTGAGTTATGATGTTGGCACAATATTAAAAGTGCCATGGCCCACCAAAAGACAAACACATCTGTTTTGGAAGAAGTACAACCAGAATGCTCTTTGGAAGACAAGATGGCCAGACTTAGTCTCTCCTATTTCAGACATATTATCAGGAAGGACCTGTCACTGGAGAAGGACACCATGCTTGGTAAAGTGGAGAGTCAGTGAAAATGAGGAAGACTTCCGATGATATGGATTGGCACAGTGACAGCAGCAATGGGCTCAAGTGTAGCAATTGTTGTGAGGTTGGCACAGTACCAGGCAGTGTTTCATTGTGTTGTGCATAAGTTTTCTATGAGTCAGTAGGGACTCAAAGGCACCTAACAACAATAACAATCATTGTTTAGCCATCTAAAGAATCCCAAACTAGAAAACAAGAGTCAGGTATACTCACTAAGTAAAGACTTTCATTTTATATATAGTAGTCTGGATTTCCAACTTAGCAAGTTCACTAGCATATCTGCATACCTATTGTGTTAATAAACAGAGTGACCTCTATATATGTAACTGACTATAAAGCAGGGTCTCAGGGAAAAGATGAGGCTTTCTGCTCCCACAAAGAATTGAGACCTCAGAACCCCTATATAGGGTGACTATGAGTTGGAACCAACTAGAAGGAACTTAATAATAACAACAATAGAGCAGGGTACTGGCTTGACATTGCCATCAAGTTCATTCCTACTCATAGTATCCCTACAGATCAGAGTGGAGCTTCCCTATAGAGTTTCCAATGGTGTCATCTTTATGGGACCAACTTGTAAGTTCTTTTTTTCTGGTGGAATGGCTGGTAGTTTCAAACTGCTGACCTTCTGCTGTGTCACTAGGACTCATTATGCAGCAAAATAGAGAACTAGAGTTCTGAAACAATTTAGTTATTTATAAATATATAAATACAACATAGTTTGAATATTTAAAAATAACAACTTACTGTAACATATATTATAAAATTCAAAGTCTAATAGAACAATATTTTATATAAAGAAATCCTTTTACTCATAGAATTTTCACTTACATGTTAATGATTGGGATTCAACAGTTATAAGAATTGAACTTTAATAAATAATCACATTGTCTATTTTAAAGTTTAAACTAGATCTTTAGAGCATTGAATTGCTCTAGACGTATCAGTGGGCAACATTTTTGTGTAATGAATTCCTATGTTTCTCACAGTATTTAAATTTCCACTAAGTTTTGATCAAAAAGAAATCATTATATGAGTGAGTCCTAGCAAGAAAAATTATCATAAAAGAATCTCTTAAGGCTATAAATTTAAATAATGATTCTTAGGCATTATTTCCCAGATTAATTCCACTTGAATTAGTTTATTAGTGGAACACATTGAGGTTTAGATAAATTGATTTGTGCCATTTATTATTTTGTAAAATTTAATAGATTAGATGGACCAAAATAATGACTTCTGGAATAAGTATTAAAAGCATAGATTTTTGAGATACTTTAGTTATAGTGTATTTTTTCACTGTTGAATGAAAATTTCAGATACATTATGCAAAGAAGAAAGATTCTGGTTAAAACAAAGTAGATTATATTCAAAAGGCCTTGAAAATTTTTGTGGAACATTGAAATGAAGAGATAATGGAAGTTTTCTACGAACTGTTTGAAGCCCCTTTGTGTGTGTGTGTATGTCCCATACATATACATGTATTTGTAAAAGCACCATAATTTTACACAAGACATGCTCTAGTCATGTATTTTTGTAAACCATGAAACCCTTTCATGAATTAGAATCCTATGTGTGCTATGTATATTATGTGTATGCATGTAATATATTTGGCTGTGTTGTATGCAAACAGGTAACATATGCACATATAAACATTAATGTATGCATATTTACTAAGTGTTCAGCTAAAGATTAAGAATCTTATATAATCTTTTAGACAGCATTGCAATTTTTGAAGGTTTTTCAGTACAATTTTGTTTAAAATCACTATGTTTTCCCTATCTTTTTACAAAATATCAATGTAAAATCTCATTTTTTATTTATCAGAAATAATTGCATACAAATATGTTGCTTAATTAATAATGCAACAGAGTTCATTGAACTTCAAATACTTTTAAAATGTTTTGTTTGAAGAATAGCAGTGGATATTAAACAAGATGGATATAAAATTATTACAGTATGTTTAAAGAACCATTTAAATGATTTAAATCATCCTTTCCCTTGTAGGAGCCATTCTATATTTCTATTTTTAAAGCTTTCTAAAATATTTTATTTTATAATTTTTATTCATAATCTTAATGACCTTAAAATTTTTAGAAAAATCTTCTTTTAAAAATGTATTCCTATATTCATGCACTCTCAAAATATATTAAGGTTCCCAAAGAACCTTCTAGGGGGATCTGAATGTCAAAATATATTTCATAATATTCTTATGTAAGTGTTTGCCTTTTTCATTCTTGTTCTATCAGGAATTAAAGCCTAGAGGTTGCATGTTATATGATGAGATCATGGTTTGGCAGCTATCGGAATATATATTTACATACTGAGCTTTCTAAACTGCTCAAAGCTTTTATGTTAAGGGTTCAAACCCATTGCCGTTCGGTGGATTCCAATTCATGGCAACTTTATATCACAAAGCACTACAAGGTTCCAAGGCTCTAAATCTTTATAGAAGACTACCATATCTTTCTTCCATTGGGGGCTGATAGATATGAACTGCTAGCGTTTTGTTTACCAGCCTAATGTATAACCACTGCACTGACAGAGTTCCTTTGAGGATAGTGTTGTTGTTGCTGTTGTTGTTAAGTGCTGTCGGTTTCAACTCATTGTGACCCTATATCAGGTTTCTGTGGAGTGGTTAATGAGTTTCAATCACCGACCTTGCAGTTCAAATTGACCTTGAGGTCTAGTGCTTATCCTGTAGTGCCATATCAAGTGACATTTGAAGGTTTATTGGGTGCATTTTCATAGATTAGTTCAGCTTGTCCTTAATATTTCTACTATGCTTTTACTGTTGTTGTTGTTAAGGACTGTCGAGTCGGTTCCAACCCATAAAGACTCTTTATAGGGTTTCCAAGGAGACACTGGTGAGCTTGAATGCCAACCTTGTAGTTCAAATGGCTTTGCAGTCTGGCTCATTAACCCACAGCGCCACACCAGGACTCCATACGTTTACTAGAGATTATTATTCATACCTATAGTCTGAATAACCTCATTATCATCAAATAAATTGTAATTTTGAAAAGCCCAAATTTTTTTTGTGCCCTTGTAAAACAAAAGTACACTAGTGGTAAGTACAACCACTATTCAGTCAGTTTGTCATACTATGGTGACTTGCGTGTTTGCCTTCATTGATTCATTTAAGTTATGGTGTTGGAGAAGAATATTTAAAGTATAATGAACAAGCAAATCCAGAATAAATGCAGCCAGAATGCTCATTAGAAGCCAGGATGGTGAGACTTTATTTCTCATACTCTGGACATGTTATTAGGAGGGATCCCTGGACTCTAGGTGTGGCACTGTAGGATAAGCACTTGACCACAAGGTCAGTTTGAACCACAAGGTTGGTGATTCAAACTCACCAACCTCAGAAACCCTATATAGGGTTGCTATAAATCGGAATCAACTAGATGGTACTTAACAACAGTCCCTGGAGAAGGACATCATGGTTGGGAAAGTGGAGAGTCAACATAAAAGAGGGAAACCCCCAAGGAGATGGATTAACACAGAGGCAGCAAAAATGGGTTCAAGGGTAAGGTTTTATTGTGAGGATGGCACAAGACTGGGCAGAGTTTCATTCTGTTGTGCATATGGTCCCTGTGAGTTGGAACTGACTCAATGGTACATAACAATAACAATGAAGTGGTAACTACATTTTTATAGTTTATTTTGCAAAAGTGTTTAACTTATTTCAAACACTCTTCTAAAGTTGAAAGATTACCTAACCCATTATTATTTTATAATTGTATAATATAGTGTTTAGTATTATTTGTTGAATAAAGAAAATATTTTAATATTGTTAACTATTTATTGCTGTAGTTAAGTGCTGTCAAATTAGTTCTGACTCATAGCAACTCTGTATCAAACTGTAAATCTTTGCCGGAGCAGAAAAACTTGTCTTTCTCATGCATTAACTATATTTAGTATATTTCTTGGTTAGTTGATTTTTCATTTGATTATTTATATTAAAATGTATAGGAATCACATTCTCCACCCAGACTTGTAACATTTATGCCTAAAAATGCTAAAAATGATGAAAATGATACATGAAAATTCTCTGAGTCATGAAATTGAGAAACTACTAGAAAACAACTGGTAAACCTGTAAATAAGCAATAAAAAATAAATCTATTTTTTCAGCAGCATAGATGTTAAAAATCCACCTTAATTTATCTTACGCAACATACTTTTTTGACAGTGTAGGGTTTTATCATCATTCTGTGACTGATTATTTAGTCTAGAGAAAAAAGGACGTATTTCAAACACAGATGTGATGAGCCACTTGTAAGCTTCCAAGCGTTATACTTTTTCAAGTGAGAAATGGAAAATCTACTGAAGTGTCTTAGAGAATAATTGGCATATTGCATTAGCTAAAGCAGCATACACATGAACCTCTTGCATTGTTTACTATGGTGGATGAGAATTCAGTAATACAATCATGGCACTGCCACTTTCCTGAAACAAATAGCTATTTTAATTTTAAGTTTAGCTGAAAACTCAGAGATTGAGTTAACATCACATCTGCAGCATTCTACATTTGTGCTATAAATGACTGAATCTACAGATCTGACTGTTCTTGCTGTTTATTTTTTCAGAGTCAGCATGACCAGGTCACCAAATTAGGTATTTTTTATATGACTGCTAGGAAATAAACAAATGTGGTGATGAAATATTCCAAGTAATAGAATTTATAAGTAGTTGAATCTCTTGATTTAGTCTGTAATGGAAGTGTTGAAATCTGCTGTCATGATGCAAAAAAAAAAAAAGAAACAAAACAATGAGTAGTGAAACTGCTGGTGGGTTAGCACAAATCAAGCCAGTGGCACTAAATGCTATTAGTAGTCATTTCTCATGCCCACATATTCAGGTTTTGTTTTGCTTGTATAAAGCTTGTTGCTGTTGTGTGCGGTTTGAGTCCGTTCTAATCCATAGCAACCCTGTATAGGGTTTCTGAGTTGATGCTGGTGAGTTTGAGCCACTGACCTTGAGGTCCAAGGCTTATCCTAGAGCACACCGGGATTCCTTTATACAGCTAATTTCATTTAAAGGACCTCTGGTAACATAGTAGATTATGACCTGGGCTGCTAACCAGGTCAGTAGATTTTATTTATTAGGCACTCCACAGGAGTAAGAGAAAGAAGGCTTTCTGCTCCATTAAAGATGTTTGTTGTTGTTAAGTACCATGGAGTCGGTTCCGACTCATAGTGACCTGGCACAGGGTTTTCCCGAGGCTGTAAATTCTTGTGGGAACGAAAAGCCTCATCTTTCTCCCGCGGAACAGCTGGTAGTTTCGAACTGCGGACCTTGAGGTTAGCAGCCCGACTCATAACCACTACTACCCTGGCAATCCTACACAGGGTAATTATGAGTCAGCACACCACCACCACCACGAGCAGTTTCTTTTAAGTAAGTACTTGACGGCACAGTGGAATTGTGTTAATTAAACTTGATTCTTGAACCTATGTCTTTGTGTTATTCTGTGTGTAAATATGAAAGTACCATTCATTTCTGCTAAGCAATACTAAAAATACTATTTTTCTCAATTTTTTGTTTGGAAAAATGCAGTTGTTCTTCATTAAAATGCATTACTAATGTTAACATATTTCACAAACTGTTTAAATTTTAATATAATATGAGGAGGTCTGCTCCTGTAAAGATTTACAGCCTCAGAAACCCTGTGTAGGGTCGCCATGAGTAGGAACCGACTCCACGGCACACAACAACTATATATATATATACAGATAGATAACTATATATACATATATATAACTATATAACCATATATATATAAATCTAGCATAAAGAAATTAATCAGCCATAATTAAATTCACCTTTGGTTAAATAGATTCCCAAATGAATGGCTTAAACAAAATAAAAGTCATTAACTTGCATAGAAAATTTGGGATGTATGCAAGGTAGCGTTGTTAGAATTTTAGATTTTGTTTACAATCTTTCAAAAAAAAAACTAAAAGCTAGAATAGGTCATTTATACCTACATTTTAATATCACAATCTAATTTCCTATAGCTTAAAGAGAGACTGGAAAATATAGATTTCTCTCTGATTAGGAATATATTTCTAATGAATCTTTTTGGAATTTACTAGTAAGATATGTTGTTAAGTACAGCTCAGTCTTCTGACTCATAGCCACCCTACATAGGATTTCTGAGGAATGGCTGGTGTGTTTGAACTGCTGATCTTGTGATTAACAGTGTAGTGTTTATCCTACAGTGTCACACCAGAAGGAGTAAATTTAAACCCTGAATACTTTCCTAACTATCTGTATGACTCTTAGTTTCTTCATCTGTATAATGAGGCCAATAATGGTTCTTATTATATAGTTTATCACTATGATAATACTTCTAAAGACTGTAGAAACTTTGAGTCTGCTGTTGCTATGCTTTCAAGGCAGTTCTGACATATAGCTGTATCTGAGGCTGTACATTTTCATAGGAGCAGAAAATCTCATCTTCCTTCCTTGGACTGGCTTGTGTGCTAAAACTGCTGATCTTATGGTTTATAGTCCAGTGTTTATCCTACAGAGTCACCAACCTCCCAAAAAACATTTCATAGTACATTTTAATTCAAGAAATAAAATGTAATACTGTTCCATTAATATCGATTGTTGTTGTGTTAAGACCTCCGAGTCAATTCTGACTCATAGTGACCCTGTAAAGGGTTTCCAAGGAGGGTAGGTGAATTTGAACCACCAACCTGTGGTTCAAACTGACCTTGTGGTCCAGAGCATTATCCCACAGCACCTCAAATCACAACTTTCAAGAATGTAAATAGAATGCTACCCTGGGGTGGGGGAACCCAGGATAATTCAAATTAAAATAATCCTTGCTCAAAAATATCTTAAACACATTCTAATTAATTTGGAAAATAGAGTGAAAAAATCGTTAGATGTGTTTGTCAGAGAAGGGACTTTGGAAAATAAAATTGTTCAGTATAGGTTTATAAGCATTTTGAGATATAGAACGCCTTCACTCACTATTATGTAGTATTTAAATTATTATAGCTTATATTTAAAATCTAAAATGTTTAAAAATACAAAAATGTTATAGTTTAATAGACTATATCAGCAAACTATATCTGGGTGTCCTACAATCTATAATGCCTTGATCCATAACCTATGTCTGCTAAATGAGGAACATGAAAGGTTTAAAGAGAGTTGTACAAGTATTACAGGTTGAATGCATCTGCAGGTCTATTAATAGCTTTCTTATACACAGACTAGCAGATTACACAGAGCAATCTGAATATGCTAATGCTGTTAAATTTCACATATAAGAAGCAATATTTTGAATGACATCACCAATATAATATTCATGAAAAAATTATGATTATAAAGAGGATTTAGAGAAAAAGAGAGGAAGAAAAACATTGATTCCAGAAAACAAAAAATAATACCCAGGGGACACTGAGCTTCTGTTAAGAATGATGGGAAAATCTAGAATATTAATTGTAATAGTTGAACAACATTTTTGAACATAATGATATTGAACAATACATTTAGAGAGTGTTGAAACTTCAAATTATTGCTCCTATATATTTAACAGTAAAAAAGAAAAAGGTTTTGAGAGTATAATTAGAAAAAGCAAATAAAAACAATCAAAAGAGTAGAGCTCTGTAGCATTTAGCTGAAAAATTGAGTTGTGGATTAATTTGAAGTGATATAATAAAGAGACAGACTCTCAAAATGCAGAAGTTTTCTATGATAAATTAGGAAGTCCTATGTGGTGCTGCAGATAAGTGCATTGGACTGTTAACATCGGTTTGAACCATAAAGTCGGTGGTTCAAACTCATGAGTTGCTCCTGGGAAATCCTATACAGGATCATTACGAGTCAGAACTGACTTGACAGCACTTAACCACGACAAAAATGTGGTGCTGTGGGTTAAATGTGGTGCGCTGGACAGCAAAGTCAGTTTGAATCGCAAGGCTCGCAGTTGAAGCTCTCCAGCAGCTCCTAGGAAACCCTATACTAGGGCACTGTGTGTCAGAACCAACTCAACGGCGCTTAAAAACAACAACATGTGGCCCTATAGGATCATCACTGGACTGAGAACCACAAGGTCGGCAGTTCAAACCCCCCAATTACTCCTCAGAAACCCTATACAGAGTCGCTATGAGTCGGAATTGACTTGACAACACTTAACAACAACAACATAAGGCCATTACAGATGTCAGAATGATGTTGTTTTATGTGCAATCAACTTGCAAGTTGTAGATTAGTACATCATAATTAAACAATATGAGGCCATAAATACCAAAGAACAAGAAAGCATAATATAGAATGACCATAAATTAAAGTAATAAAATTTAACAATAACTGTTACTACCAGAAAATGAAGGAGACTCTGCCCCTTGTTACTGTTGATCTCAGGGGCCATGGTATCTCTTTTAATTCCCAGGGACTCTGTGTTCAGCAAAAACAAAGCATTGCCCAACTCAGAGTCAGCCTCACAATTATTGCTATGTTTAAATTCACTGGTACTATCACATGTCAATCCATCTTGTCGGGGGGTATTCCCTTTTTCATTGACCCTACACTTTACCAAACAAACCCTTCTACAGACACTAATCCTTCCTGACAACATGTTCAAAATATCAGAAGCAAAGAGAAATCCACCTAATACAATATGTCACTTGACTTCTTAACATATGCTTCCATGAGAATTGATTGTGTATCCATGCAAAATGAAGTTTTGACAACTTAAAAATTTTCTCCATTTATCATGATATTATTTGTTGTTCCAGTTGTAAGGATTTTCATATTTTCTAAACTGAGGTGTAATCCATACTAAAGATTGGTCTTTGATCTTCATTAGTATGTATTTAGTTTTCAGCAAGCAAGGTTGTGTGAACTGCAGATCTCAAGTTGCTAACGAACAATCCTCCAATTCTGATGCCACATTCTTCATATAATCCAGTTTCTCAAATTATTTGCTCAGCATACAAACTAAATAAAGTGATGAAAATATACAACCCTGACACACACCCTCCCTGGTTTTAAATCAGACAGTATCCCCTTGTGTTGTTCAAACGACTGCCTCATAGTCAATATACGGGTTCCTCATGAGCACAATTAAGTGTCCCTGAATTCTCATTCTTTGTAATGTTATCCATAATTTGCTACAATTCATACAGTTGAATGTCTTTGCATAGGCAATACAACACAAGTCGATATCTTTCTAGTATTCTCTGCTTTCACCCAAATCCATCTGACATCAGCAATGATGTATCTTCCTTCATGTCCTCTTTTGAATCTGGATTAAATTTCTGTCAGCATCCTGTTGATGTACTACTACACTATTTTTGTATTATTTTCAGCAAAATTTTGTTCTCATGTGATATTAATGATATGGTTCAATGATATCTGCATTCTGTTAGATCACCTTGCTTTGGAGTGGGAACAGATAAGAATCTTTCCCAATCATTTGGTCAGGCATAAATGAGTTAACACACTTAATCCTGTGTTTGTTGGTTGAAACATTTCAATTTGCATTCTGTCAATTCCTGGATCCTTGTTTTTTGCCAAAACCTTCAGTGTAGATTGAACGTCTTCCTTCAATACCATTAGTTCTTTATCAAATGCTACTCCATGAAGGCATTGATCTTTTTCATAGAGTGACTGTGTATTATTCCCATCTTCTTTTGATGCTTCCTGGTTCATGAAGTATTGTTCCTATAGAAACCTTCATTATTTCAGTTGGAAGGTTGAGGGAATTTTTCTCAGTTTTCAGTTTGAAAAATGTTGATTGTACTCTTCACTTTTGGTTTTCTAACCATCACTGGTCTGTCAGTTTGTCATACTGTGGTGGCTTGTGAGTTGCTGTGATTCTGAGGGCTATGCCACCAGTATTTTAAATACCAGCAGGGTCATCCATGGTGTACAGGTTTCAGATGAGCTTCAAGATGAAGACAGACTAGGAAGAAGGAGTGACAAATTACTCCTGAATATTTAGTCTCTGAAAACCTTATGAAGAGCAGAGAAACACTGCCAGATATGATGCCAGCAAATGAGCCCCCTCAGGTTGGAAGGCACTCAAAATGCGACTGGGAAGAGCTGCCTCCTCAAAGTAAAGTTGACTGTGATGACGTGAATGGAGTAAAGCCTGTAGAAGAAAGCCCAGAGGACCTTCATTTTCTGACAGGGCACAACTCAAAATGAAGAGAAACAGCTTTAAACTTTCATTGAAAACAGGAACATGGAATGTACAAAGTATGAATCTGGGAAAATGGGAAGTTGTAAAAAATGAAATTGAATGCATAACCATCGACATCTTAGGCATTAGTAAGCTGAAAAAGACTGGTACTGGTCATTTTGAATCTGATGACCACATGGTTTACAATGCTGAGAATGACAAATTGAAGAGGAATGATGTTGCATTCATTGTCAAAAAGAACATATCCAGATCAGTCATGAGGTACAATGCTGTCTGTGATAGGATAATATCCATACACTTACAGGGAAGAGCAGTTAATACCACTTTTATTCAAATTTACACACCAACCACTAAAGCCAGTGAGGATGAAATAGAATTCTACCAACTTCTTCAGTCTGAAATTAATCAAACATGTAATCAAGATGTATTGATCATTACTGCTGATTGGAATGCAAAGGTGGGGAGCAAAGAAGAAGGGTCATTAATTGGAAAATGTGGCCTTGGTGATAGAAATAATGCTGGAGAATGCATGATAGAATTCTGCAAAACCAAAGATGTGTTCATTTCAAATACCTTCTTTAGACAGCATAAGAGATGACTATACAAATGGACCTCACCAGATGGAATACATAGAAATCAAATTGGCTACATCTGCAGAAAGAGATGATGGAAAACCTTCATATCATCAGTGAAAACAAGGTCAGGGGCAGACTGTGGAACAGACCATCAATTACTCATATGCAAATTCAAACTGAAGATGAACAAAATGAAAACAAGTCCAGGAGAGCCAAAATGTGACCTTGAATATATCCCACCTGAATTGAGAGATCATCTGAAGAACAGATTTGATACATTAAACACTAGAGACCAAAGACCAGAGGAGTTGTGGGATGACATAAAGAACATCATACATGAAGAAAGCAAAAAGTCATTGAGAAGACAAGAAAGAAGGAAAAGATCAAAATGGATGTCAGAAGAGACACTGAAATTTGCTCTCCAGCATAAAGACACTAAAGCAAATGGAAGAAATGAAGAGGCCCAAGAGCTAAACATAAATTTTCAAAGGTCAACTCGAGAAGATAAAGCCAAATATTACAAAACAATGTGCAAAGATCTGGAGTCAGAACACCAAAAAGGAAGACCATGCTCAGCTTTTCTCAAGCTGGGGGAACTGAAGAAAAAAATTCAAGCCTTGAATTTCGTTATTGAAAGATTATTTGGCCAAATTATTGAATGATGCAGGAACCGTAAAGAGAAGATGAAAGGAATACACAGAGTCACTGTACCAAAAGGAAATGGTTAATGTTCAACCGTTTCAAGAGGTAGCATATGATCAAGAGCCAATGATACTGAAGGAAGAAGCCCAAGGTACGTTGAAGGAATTGGAAAAGAACAAGGCACCAGGAATTGATGGAATAAAAATTGAAATATTTTAAGAAAGTGAGGTGGCACAGGAGGCACTCACTCATCTCTGCCAGTAAATTTGGGAGAAAACGATCTGAACAACTGATAGGAAGAGATCCATATTTGTGCCCATTTCAAAGAGAGATGACCCAACGGAATGTGGAAATCATTGGACAATCACTTTTATATCTCATGAGAGTAAAGTTCTACTAAAGGTAATACAGACACAGCTGCAAACATGCATTCACAGAGAACTTCCAGAAGTTCAAGCCGGATTCAGAAGAAGCCGTGGAACGAGGGATATCATTGCTGATGTCTGATGAATCTTGGCTGAAAGTAGAGAATATCAGAAAGATGTTTACCTGTGTTTTATTGACTATACAAATGCTTTTGATTGTGTGGATCATGACAAGCTATGGACATCATTGCGAAGTATGAGTATTCCGGAACACTTAATTGTGCTCATGAGGACGAAGAAGCAGTTGTTCAAACAGAACACGGGAACACTGAATGGCTTAAAATTAAGTAAGGTTTGTGACGAGGTTGTATTCTTTCACCATACTTATTCAAACTGTATGCTGAGCAAATTATTTGAGAAGCTGGAATATATGAAGAAAAATGTGACATTAGAATTGGAGGAAGATTCATTAACAATCTGCAATATGCAGATGATACAACCTTGCTTGCTGAAAGTGAAGAGGACTTAAAAAATTTACTGATGAAGATAAAAAGCCACAGCCTTCGGTATGAATTACATCTCAATGTAAAGAAACCAAAATTCCTCACCACTGGACCAATAAACAACATTTTTATCAATGGAGAAAAGATTGAAGTTGTCAAAGACTTCATTCTTCTTGGATCAACTATCAACACTAATGGAAGCAGCAGTCAAGAAATCAAATGACGTATTGTATTAGGCAAATCTGCTGCACAAGACCTATTTAAAGTGTTGAAGAGCAAAGATGTCAGCTTGAGGACTAAGGTAAGCCTGGCCTGTGAGACCAAAGAGAAGAATCTATTTTGTACATAGGCATAAGCACGTCCTCTAGTTCCAAGAAAAACCACAAAAATGTGCCATGTTTATGTTATATATAAAAATAGCCCTCCAGCCCTAGCAACAGCCAAAATAGCTGTTAGCTTAAAGCCAGATGCTTCCCCTTATCCTAGCCTACCAACTCAGACCACCAGTAATAACCAATTAGATTGTAACATCTCATACTTTGCCAAATATCAACCAATCCAAAAATTGTAAAGCTGAAAAACCCCGAGTTTGCTTGAAAACTCTATAAAAGGCCTGGCAACTGGGAGTTCGGGGCTTCATCCTGAAACCGCTGGATCAGATGTGAAACCACTGCATCGGATGTGGATAGAGTCCAAGCTCAAGCTTGAATAAACAATCCTTTTTGCATTGGCATCAGCTCTTTGGTGGTCTTTGGTGACCTCGAAATCTGGGCACAACAGACCCAAACCATGATATTTTTAATAACCTCATGTACATACTAAAGCTGGACAGTGAATAAGGAAGACCATAGAAGAATTGATGCTTTTGAGTTATGGTGTTGCAGGAGAATATTGGAAGTGTCATGGGCTGTCAAAAGAACCGTTTTGGATGAAATGCAGCCTGAGTGCTCCTTGGAGGCCAAGACTGCCATACTTCGTCTCTCATACTTTGGACATATTTTCAGGAGGGACCAGTCGCAGGAGAAGGATATAATGTTTGGTAAGGTGGAGGGTCAGAGAAAAAGAGGACGACCCCAACGAGATGAATTGGCCAAGTGGCAGCATTGATGGCCTCAAGCGTGGCAATAGTAGTGAGGTTGGCCCAGTATCGGGCAGTGTTTTGTTCTGTTGTGCATAGGGTCACTATGAGTCGGTACCAACTCGATGGCACGTAGCAACAACAACAACAACAATGTATCAAACCTGTTTATAAAATAACCTCTAAATTCAGATGGCATATACTCAGTGTTAAATTTTGGCTCTTATGGACTAATTTTAATTTTTCTCATCTTCAGATTGAATGTGCTTATGGGCAATTAATGGTCTGGTTTTGATACTGAGTTTTTCATAGTCTGTTCCCACAGATTTAGTCAATTTGATTCACGTGTATTCTGTCAGGTTAAATCCATTTGTATGTTGTTGTTGTTGTTGTTGTTAGGTACCATTGAGTCTGAATTGACTCATAGTGACTCTATGTACAACAGAATGAAACACGGCCTAGTCCTGCACCAACCTCACAATCATTGGTACATTTGAACTCATTGCTGCTGCCACTGTTCTAATCCATCTCTTTGGGAGTCTTCCTCTTTTTCTCTGACACTCCATTTTACCAAACAACATATCCTTCCCCAGTAACTAGTTCTTCCCGATAATATGTCCAAAACATGAGAGATGAAGTCTGGCCATCATAGTTCTCAAGGAACCTTCAGGCATTGGTTTTGTAAAATTCTATCACCAAGTCAATATTTTCCAACTGTTTTTCCTTCCTCTTTCTTTGCAACCTTTGCATCCCAATAACCAGTATTTATCAATACATCTTGATTGTATGTCCAGACTGAAAAGATTGCTAGATTTCAATTTTATCATAATTGATTTTAATGGTTGATGAATAAATTTTAATAATAGTGGTATTAAATTGTCTTCCTTACAGGCGTATGGACATTATCCTATCACAGACAGCATTTTGCTTCAAGATAGATCATAAAAGGTTCTTTTTGATGATAAACTCAATACCATTATTCTTTAATTTATCATTCTCAGCATAGTAAACCATGTGACTGTCAGATTCAAAATGATCAAGACCAGTCCTTTTCAACTCACCAATACCTAAGATATTGATGTTTGTGTGCTCCATTTCATTTTTGACAGCTTCCAATTTTCCTTTCCAAAGTCAAACTTCAAACATTCCATGTATCAATTTAAAATATATGTTCGCAGTTCTTTCTCCTCATTTTAAATGTTCCTGTATCTGAAGATTATTGAGAAATTTTTCGAGCACAGTAATCTGGCTTTGAATTTATTCCTTTCTCTTTCTTTGCCTTTCAGTGGTACCTAGTTCTGAAGTCTAATTTTCACCAATACCTGTGTTATGGCAGCAAATCTGTAGCCAAAAACTCATTGACTGAATTTTGTTAGTAGATTTCCAGGTCTTTCTTCTAGTTCATTTTACTCAGGAAGCTTTGCTGTAATCAGTTTGACATTGCAACAAAATTCAAACCTGTACTAACAGGATTGGTGCACTGACAGGGAATCAAACCTGCATCTTATGCATGAAAGTTAAATTCCTAGGTCTTCCTCTTAGTCCATCTTAGTCAGGAAGCTTTTCTGTAATCAATTTGACATTGTAGCAAAGTATAAACCTGCACTAATCATTCATTGACAGGGAATCAAACATGGGTCTTATGCATAAAAGGTGAGAATTCTATCACTGAATCAAACAACTATTTAGCTTTAGTGACATATATGCAAAATTATCTGCCTATATATTTTCCATCAAGAGAAACAATCATTTTGGTGATATTCTTTATCTATGAAGCTTTTAAAATTTCTCTGCTAGAAGTCAACAGATAATGAACTTTGATTTGTTTGTGCATTGTTTTTCTAAAATACCTTTATTTTGCTCTGGTTCTTGAAACAAAATTTTACTTGATATACAAATTTAGAATGATAATTTCTTTCATTACTTTGAAAATATTATCCTATTATCTTTTTTCCATATTATAATTAGAGTGAGCACATTTCTTTCATGGCAAGAATAAAGATGATGAATAGAGGCACAGGAAAGATTTGAGGTATCATGATGGGAATTTCAGAGACTTTTTGTCCTAGGACAGTGGTCATTTGATATATTTAAGGAGATAAGAGAAAGTATGAAATTTTACTTCTAAGTGTTTTAAAATGAATATTATAGGAAATGATAGTAGAGTATCAGTCATGGTTTAGGGTTAATATGAGACTAGTGATTTTAGTGGGCTGAATGATGCTCCCCCACCACCAAAATTTTCATGTCCTTAATTGCAATTATAGATTATAAAATGAGACACTCATTCTCAATTATTCTAGTGGATCCTAAATCCAAATACAATCTCTGTGCCCTTGCAAGAGAAAGGGAGAAATATTTGAGGCAGAGACTAGAAGAAGTATGTCTCTATAGAAGCAGACAATGAAATGATGTGGCTACAAGTCAAGGAATGTCCACAACCATGAGAAGCTGGATTCTTCCCTGGTGTGCCCTAGGTTGGCACAGCCCTGATGGATTATTATTATTAGTTCAATATTCTGGTGGTTAGAAGGATTTGTAGTCTCCAGAATAGTGAGAGAATAATATTCTGTAGTTTTCTAGTACCCAGGTTGTGTTTCAGCCACAATAAGGAAACTAATATGGGGGTGGTGATGGTGGTAATGTGCCATAGAGTTGGTTCTGACTCATAGTGACCCTGTACAGGGTTTCCAAGGCTGTAAATCTTTATGGGAGCAGACAGCCTCATCTTTCTCCTGTGAAACAGCTGGTAGTTTTGAACTGCTGATCCTGAGGTTCACAACTAATATAGTGATTAAAATTTAAAACAAAGCCGGTCAGCTGAGTTCTGTGATGTTCTTACAAGGAGACTTTAGCACTTCCTCTGCTAGAAGAGAGAAATGCATATCCTGTAACACCACCCCAGGACTTCAAGGAGAAAATTAACAAATACCAATGGCATATAAAAAAAAGTAGATTTAAGATTTTTAGTGAGGATGAATGTTTTTAATGGTATTAAAGATTTGTAACAATGGGAATGCTACAGGAAAGGATCAAGAAGGACACAATCTGTGGTTAATAAAGAGAACATTTGATATAAAATTTTTCAAAGTGATTTTTTTTTTTTTTTTTTTTGCAATTGTGATACACTGGGTGTACCATTTTGTTTACATAATTATAATATGTTAGTTGTGTAATGCCGAGGTGAAAGGAAAAAAATGGACCATGAAGTGAAGAGATTAGGGACTTGAGTATTATAGGCCATTCCTGACGGAAAGGGTGTTGTTAACTGCCATGGAGTTGGTTCCAACTTCATAGGGTTTCCAAGAAATGACTAGTGGGTTTGAACAACCAACCTTGTGGTAAGAAGTCCAATGCTTATCCTACAGTGCCACATGATCGTAATCTGGATATTGAAGTGTTATTATCATGATGTATAGTCCCTTGGATAATTTTAAATAGATTTGGTTAAATAAAATATATTATGTTACAAACTGAAGCAAATTTTGTATCTCATTTACATATGAATCAGATGTTCTAAATCAATTTCTGCTGCTTAAATGTGTGCCTTTGAAATAAAAATTCATAAAGTCTATTCTGCAAAATCAATTATTTGTTTATTTCAAATGCCTTCTTTGGACAGCATAACAGACAACAATACACATGGACCTCACCAGATGAAATACACAGAAATCAAATTGACTACATCTGAGGAAAGAGATGATGGAAAAGCTCCATATCATCAGTCAAAATAAGGCCAGGGGCAGGTTGTGGAACAGACCATCTTTGCTCATATGCAAATTCAAATTGAAGCTGAAGAAAATGAAAAGAAATCCAGGAGATCCAAAATATGCCCTTAATTATATCCCACCTGAATTTAGAGATGATCTGAAGAACAGATTTGATACATTAAATACTAAAGACCGAATACCAGAAAAGTTGTGGGATGACATCAAGAACATCATACAGGAAAAAAGCAAAAAGTCATTAAGAAGACAAAAAAGAAGGAAAAGGTCAAAATGGATGTCAGAAGAGACACTGAAACTTGTTCTCCAGCATAGAGATGCTAAAGCAAATGGAAGAAATGAGGAGGTCCAAGAGCTGAACAGAAAATTTCAAAGGTCAGCTCCAGAAGACAAAGCCAAATATTACAAAACAATGTGCAAAGATCTCGAGTCAGAACACCAAAAAGGAAGAACATGCTCAGCATTTCTCAAACTGTGGGAACTTAAGAAAAAAATCAAGCATCAACTTTCATTATTGAAGGATTCTTTGAGCAAATTATTGAATGATGGAGAAAGCATCAAAAGAAGATGGAAGGAATATACAGAGTCACTGTACCAAAAGGGAATGGTTGATGTTCAACCATTTCAAGAGGTAGCATAAAATCAAGAGCCAATGATACTGAGGGAGGAAGTCCAAGGTGCATTGTCAGAATTGGCAAAGAACAAGGCACCAGGAATTGATGGATTAAAATTGAAGTCTTTCAAGAAAGTGAGGCAGCATAGGAGGCACTCACTCATCTATGACAAGAAATTTGGAAGACAACTATCTGGCCGATTCATAGGAAGAGATCCATATTTGTGCCCATTCCAAAGAGAGGTGACCCAATGGAATGTGGAAATCATTGGACAATATCTTTGATATCCTATAGGAGTAAAGTTTTACTAAAGGTAATGCAGAAATGGCTAAAGCATACACAGACAGAGAATTTCCAGAGGTTCAAGCCAGATTCAGAAAAGGACGTGGAATGAGGGATACCATTGCTGATGTCTGATGGATCTTGGCTGAAAACAACGAATATCAGAAAGATGTTTACCTGTGCTTTACTGACTATGCAAAGGCTTTCTATTGTGTGGCTCATGACAAGCTTTGGACAACATTGTGAAGTATGCGTATTCCTGAACACTTACTTATGCTCATGAGGAATCTGTACATGGACCACGAGGCAGTTTTTCAAACAGAACATGGGAACACTGAATGTTTTAAAATTAAGAAAGGTATGCAACAGGGTTGTATTGTTTCACCATACTTATTCAACATTTATGTTGATCAAATAATCCGTGAAGCTGGGTTATATGAAGAAAAATGTGGCATCAGTATTGGGGGAAGACTTATTTACAATTTGTGATATGCAGATGATACAACCTTGCTTGCTGAAAGTGAAGAAGACTTGAAATATTTACTTGAAAGTGAAGAAGACTTGAAATATAAACATCAAAGAGCACAGCCTTCCATATAGATTTCATCTTAATGTAAAGAAGAAGAAAAAAAAAAAAAAAACCTTACCACTAGACCAGTAAACAACATTCTTATCATTGGATAAAAGATTGAAGTTGTCAAGCACTTCATTATTGGATCAGCCATGAACATTTATGGAAGCAGCAGTCAAGAAATCAAACAACGTATTGCAATAGGCAAATCTGCTGCATGAGACTTTTTTAAAGTGTTGAAGAACAAACATGTCAACTTGAGAACTAAGGCACACCTGACCCAAGCAGTGGTATTTTCAATATTGTCATATGCATGAGAAAGCTGGACAGCAAATAAGGAAGACCTTATTTGAAGAAGAAGAATTGATTCTTTTGGGTTATGGTGTTGGAAGAGAATATTGAAATTTCCAAGGGCTGCCAAATAAAGCAACAGATCTCTGTTGGAAGAAGTGCAGCCATAGTGCTCCCTGGATGTCAGGATGGCCAAACTTCATTTCTAATACTTTGGACATATTGTCAGGAGGGACCAGTCACTGGAGAAGGATATCATATTTGGTAAGGTGGAGGGTCAGAGAAAAAGAAGAAAACCCCAGCGAGATGGATTGGCAAAGTGTTAGCATCAATGGGCTCAAGCATGGCAATAATAGCGAGGTTGGCCCAGGATCCAGCCATGTTTTGTTCTGCTGAGCATATGATAGCTCTGAGTTGGTACCGACTCAATGACAACTAACAACAACAACAATTTTCTATCATTATTTATTCAGTATGTCAGAAAGAGTAAATTTATTTCCAACTATCTTGTTATCTTAAATTCTTGTCTTGTGCTGTAGAATAAGCACTGGACTACTAGCCATAAGATCATTGGTTCAAACCCACTAACACGTTTTCAAATACCCTATACAGTGTTGCTATGAGTTGGAATGAACTCGATGGCACTTAACAATAACAGATGTTACTATCTGGTACCATTGATTTAGCCATAGGAAATAATCTCCCCAAATCTTACTTTCCTTGTAGATTAAAATACAGTTCACAATCACAGATGATTTGAAATTATTTTTAAACTTGAAAATTTTTAACTATTTAGTTTATTGCTTGCTAAAGTGAAGTTCATTGGCTTGTCCTTTAAGTTTATATAATTATTTTTATTGTAGATATCTGGCATTAGAGCGTTTTTATGTTTCTATATATTTCCATGGTATCTGTCACCATGGTATCTAGCTATCCAACTGGCATAAATGTGTAAAAATAGCATGTATGTGGGAGAAAAAATGTTAAATCCTATCTTTCTCCTAAAGCAGGTATTTTTGAGGCATAAATATTATATCTTGTTTTTTTTGTTTGTTACTTTATTTTAGAGCTTGCTATTCACATGATTAGATAGATATTTAAAGGTAAAGATTTTTTTTTCAGTTCCTCCACATGTATGAGCATACACATAATAATATCAACCATTGCAAAATAATTAATATTCCCTTTTCCTAATCATCAACAGTACATAATCTGAAGGGCTAATAGTTGCTTAAATATACAGTTAAATTGAAATAATATTTCATTACTTTGTATGAAACTTAATTTAGGGCCTACATATCTATTGCTTTACATTAAGAGACATTCATTACTGGTATAGGACAAGGGACTAAATAAGACAAGGGAATAAATGTGAATGGTATGGCAAAAACAGTTAAGAAAATAATGTAAATAATTGTGATAGAGCATTGACAGCTAAACTAGACTGCTTCTAAGGTTCATTATTTTGTTTTAGTAGTTATTTTGAAAGAATTCAAAATTGTTCAGTTATCAAGAAGTTAATTTGTGAAAAATGTGGATAGAATAAAATTGACAGGAAAAGGAATAGGAGATGAGCTAAAAGAGATTGAAAGGGCACAGAGTATATAGATTTTTTTTTTTTTTTTTCCTGCTGATCTTTCTTTGAAGATGTATCTTGTATTGCTCTAGCTGTTTCAGGCTGGTCTGCTTGTCAGAGGGAATGTCACCCCTCAGAAGATTCTGGATGGGGCTCAGAATTCCACCTAAGGTCCTAAACACTGATAAGGCTCCTCAAGAAGCCTAGTTCACTGGGCAAGTTGTAGAACCCCTTTTAGGTGTTCCAATCAGTATTAAGCTGAAGACAGGCTTACAAGCTTTCTGTAATCATGTTTCCTGACATTCCCCTCTATTCTATTCAAGCATCTATTTTACAGTAGTAGGCAAGGGAAACCAATATTCATAAGTCAGTCAAGCATATTAACATTATTTCCCCTCTTCAGACTATGCCTCCATCCCTGTATCACAGTCTTGTCGTTCTAAGGTTGAGCATACATCACTATTAACCTCTGTCCGTCACATTTAGCCCATGCTGTGGTGTAGTGATTACGAATCGAGCTGCGAACCACAAAGTCAGCAGTTCAAAACTACCAGCTCTTCCGCTGGAGAAAGATGAGGCTTTCTGCTCCCGTGAAGATTTACAGCCTCGGAAACCCTGTACAGGGTCACTATGAGTCAGAACTGACTCCATGGAACATAACCAACCAACCAATAACCTGCCTCAGGGTTCTGCTATCTTCCTTGTTCTTCCACTCCCCTCCCCCTTCTTGTATATTACCCTAACCAACATCTGCACTATGATGTGTCTACCCACTACCCTGTGCTCTATTGTCCCCTACCTCCTCCCCCTCCAAACCCCTCCACCCCATCCCCACCGGTAATAAATGAAGTTTTTTTTTTCTCTTCTCCTTTTAGTATGGGTATCTTTTCTTAAGCTTTTACAACAACGGTCTTATTCAGTATTTGTCCTTTGTGACTGACAAATTTCACTCAGCATAATGCCTTCAAGGTTCATCCATGTTATGTGGTGGCTTA
>NW_006408529.1:121977-122537 GCF_000296735.1 Chrysochloris asiatica
TTCTTTCTCCTTTTTGGAGGTGTGTATTAATTGCAATAAATTCTCTTCTCAGCACTGCTTTTGCTGTGTCCCAAAGATTTTGGTATGTTGTGTTTTCATTATCATTTGTTTCTAGGAATTTTGTGAATTCACATTTTATTTCTTCTACTGCCTAGTCACTTTTCAGCAGGATATTATTCAGTTCCATGTATTTGTCTTTATTTCCTTGATCTTCCTATTGTTGATTTCTAATTTGATAGCTTTGTAGTCTGAGAAGAAGCTTTGTAGTATTTTAATGTTTGTAAATTGATGGAGGCTTGTTTTGTGGCCTACCACATGGTCTTTTCTGGAGAATGTTCCATTTGCACTGGAAAAGAAAGTATATTGTACTGTTCTTGAACTGAATGCTCTGTACACCTCTATGATGTCAAGTTGGTTGGTTGTGTTGTTTAGTTCCTCTGCATCTTTGTCAATTCTCTTTCTGATTGTATATCCTTTTTTGAGAGTGGTGTATTAAAATCTCCCATTATTATTGTAGATTTGTCTATTTCTTTTTTTCAAATCAGTTAGAGTTTGCTTGA
>NW_006408529.1:122837-123760 GCF_000296735.1 Chrysochloris asiatica
GTTTCCATGTTCTTCTTGGATTTTCATTTTCTTGATGTGTTGTGAATTATTAATTTTGTTTGAGGTTACCTTATCTTCTATTAACTTTTCCCTTCATTTAAAACAGACTACTGTTTTATCCTACAGTCTACCTGAGCTCCTCACCACTTGGATATCTGTTCCTATGTTTTTACCTTCTTTCACAGTGTGATTGTTTTGATTATAGACTGACCTCCCTATCCTCTAAATTTGTTCTTATAGATTTGCTTTGTTCTAGACTCTACCATTTGTCCATTGAGTTCCAGGTGGTGCTGCCACATATGTCAATCTCTAGTTGTTGTCTATTCTTAGTCCAAAGATTCCCTTTGGGATTTTTTGAAGTGCTGGGTTGGTTTTTGCAAAATACCTTAGCTTCTGTTTATCTGGGAATGTTTATATTACACTTTTGTATTTGATTGACAGCTTTGCTAGGTAGATGGACTCTTGGTTGGCATTTGTTTTTGTTTCAGGCTTTTTTTATATGTCTCCCCATTCATTGCCTTCTGGCCTGCACAGCTTCTGCTGAAAGGTCAGAACTTAATCTGATTTGATTGACTTTGCATGTAACACTTCGCTTTTCCCTAGCTGCTTTCAGAATTCTCTAATTGTCTTTGATTTTGGAGAGCTTGAATATTACATACCTTGGTGATTTTCTTTTGGGGTCTATCCTTCCTGGGGTTCATTGTGCTTCTTGAATGCTTATATTTAATTTCTCAGGATGTTAGGAAAATTTTCTTCCAGTAGCTTTTCAACTATCTCATCTGTGGACTTCTTCCTGTTCTAGAATGCCAATAATCCTTAAATTATTTCTCTTCATATTGTTCAACATGAATCTTAAACTTTCTTTAGATTTTTTTTATCCCTTTTTCTGCTTGCTCTTCTATCTTAGCGGTATTGATAGATTT
>NW_006408529.1:124473-125485 GCF_000296735.1 Chrysochloris asiatica
AGTTTGTTTATCCATTCTTCCAATGATGGGCATTTAGGCTGCCTCCATCATTTTACTATTGTGAATAGTGCTGCTATGAACATTGGTGTGCATATATCTACTCATGTTATGACTCATATTTCTTGTGCCTAAATACCAAGTAGAGGAATTGCTGGATCATAAGGTATTTCTATTTCCAACTTTCTGAGGAAGCGCCATACTGTTTCCCAGAGTGGTTGGACCATTTTGCATTCCTACCAGCAATGTAGGAGGGTCCCAGTCTCTCTACATCTTGCCAGCATTTATTGTCCTCTGCTTTTTGAACTTCACTCTTATTGCTGATGTGACATGATATATCATTGTTGTTGTGATTTGCATCTCTCTAATGGCTAATGCTCATGAATATTTCTGCATATGTTTGTTATCTGCCCGAATCTCTTCCTTGGTGAAGTGTCTGTTCATGTCCTGTGCCCATTTTTAAATTGGGTTATTTGTTCTTTTCTTGTAGAGGTGTTATAGTTTCCTATAGCTTTTAGAAAGTAGTCTCTTGTCTGATATGTCATTGCAAAATATTTGTTCTCATTCTCTGGGTTCCTTTTTTGGTGAAATACTTTGATGCACATAAGTTTCTAATTTTTAGAATGTCCCAATTATCTATTTTATCTTCTTTTGCTTGTAAATTTTCACAAAGTTAGGTAGTCTCTGCGTGTGCCATGTCAGAGCCCTTAAATTGTCCCTGTTTTTTCATTAATGACCTTTATAATTCTGGAATTCACATTTAGGTCTTTAACACATGTTGAGTTTGTTTTTGTATATGGTATGCAGTAAAGGTCTTGTTTCAATCTTTTGCATATTGATTTCTACTTCTGTCAGCACCATCTGTTGAAGAGTCTATGTCTTCCCTAGTGAATGTATTTTGGCCCTTCGTTAAAGATCAGTAGGCTGTGTGTGGATGGGTTAATTTCTGGATTCTCAATTCTGTTCCATTAATCTATGTATCTTTCATTGTACCAATACCAGGCTGTTTTGACCA
>NW_006408529.1:125585-127589 GCF_000296735.1 Chrysochloris asiatica
TTTCCTAGAGATAAACAATTCAGGGCCTACTGTGGCAGTTTTGCACTGCTATTTGACTTTAACTGTGGTCTTTCCCTTTAAATTCCACTGAGCAGATCTTTGCATATGTATTGTAGAACACTGTGTGTGTGAGAGGGGGTTGTTGACTAGCTCTGGCACCCTGTCTAATCACCAGAATGGAGGTGTGCAGACAATAAGAGACCAATGAACAGAGACCAAAAACAAAGAATGTCCAAACTTTTGTTTCTGAGAATCAGCCAAGCAACCATCATGGCTCTCATCCTTTCCCTGCTCCGTCTCACCCAAGATAGCTGCTCCAGGAACCACTGAGTCTGGCTGATCAGAAAAAAATATTATTTTTTTCTTTCTTCCACTACAGAGTCCACTGGCTGTAATCCTTTAAACTTTATAAATATTCTTTTATATGTAGTTCAAAATAGGAAAGATCCCCTGAACCTATGTCATCCAGTACTCTGTGTTATTGCTGCCAGAGGTTTGCACTGTATGTTTTCCTAATCTGCCATTAAGCCCCACTATCCTCTATAGAGCCTTTTTAACAAAGGTTAAAGTATGTATTACATTGTTAGTATGATTGAGAGTACTGGAGAGTTTTTGTTCTGTCCTGTTTTAATAAATATTTGAATTGGATTAATACATACATATAGAAAATTACAAAGGAATATTATGATGAAATGTCATCTTTGTATTATCATCCTAGATGTGTCTCCATACCAAACATCAGTACATACTCCTACTAGATCTTTCTCAATAGAGACTTTTCTCTTTTTTGCATTTCTGTAAATGTGCCTATGTTATATTTTCCCCACTAATCACTGAACTTTCTGTATGCTTCATTTTCAGTCTGTGCTACCTTTTCAGTTTTAAAAAATGTATCTCACTATGTACTAATCCTCTCTTCAAACCAAACCTGTTGTATCAAATCAATTGAAAGAAAGAAAGAAACAGAGAGAGAGAAAGAAAGAAAGAAAGAAAGAAAGAAAGAAAGAAAGAAAGAAAGAAAGAAAGAAAAAGGAACCAAGGAAGAAGGAAAGAAAGAGGAGAGAAAAACAAAAAGAGGAAGTGGGAAGGAGGGGGGGCGGGGAGTAAGGAGAGGAGGAGAACCATACAACAAAAACCAACAATGAATGTTTGTGAAATAGTGTAAGCTTAATATTTTGCTTTCAACAAAAGAGAAAATAAGATTAATATATAGCCTTTTCATAAATTAGTTTCCTTCACTTGCCACCAAGAATTTCTAATTGGATCTGACCACATAGTATAAAGAAGGTGCATCCTCACCTGCAATTTTCTTACTCTAAATGTTTCCCTCATTTCATTTATCTTTACTTTCCTTTCTCCTGTCTTACTCTGGTACCTCCAGATTTATTTTTCCTATCATGTTTAGTATTTCAGATATTTTAGCTTATAATAAATTTTCCCAAAAATACATCAATGTACTTAACACACAGAAATACATTTCTGTTAGCAAGATCACCCCACCTTATGAGGCACTGTTGTTAAGTGCCATCAAGTTGATTTTGATTCATAGTGACCCTACATAGGGTTCCTAAGGAGTAGCTGGTGACTTTTAACCACTGAGCTTGTGGTTCAAACTGACATTATGGTCCAGTGTTTAGCCACACCAGAATTCCTTATGAGCCATTATTGGACTTAAATAACAACACTAGTTTTTCTCCATTGTAGTTCTAGTTTTCTTTATTATGAAATTGAGAATTGGAGGGTAGCAGTGCTAACAACATTAGATAAATCTATAAAATAACTAACTAATTGTAGTGAAAAAAAACCCAAAAAACAGGAAGGATAGATTTATGACTTTGTAAATAGAAAACATTTATGTTTAGGGCCTCAGTGAAAAGGAGAACAAGTTAATTCATATTTCATTATAATTTCAAACCAATTAAGATTTAAACATTCAAACTTTAATATATTTTTTATAAAATGATACTATCTTCTGAAATACGTAGCAGAATTGGTTTATGTGTT
>NW_006408529.1:128284-128852 GCF_000296735.1 Chrysochloris asiatica
AAAAAACCCTTAATCACAGCTTTAAGGAAAGCATGTATTGTTAGTATTGCTGATGTGTATATAGAAAATATACAAATAAAATTAATGAGTTCTTTAAATTTTGCATTTGTTGGTGTTTTGAGATTTTAAACAGCAAAACACACACCAATTCAATAATTTGTACAGATTAGTTACATTGCTTTTACTCTTTTAGTTGAACCATCATTCTCACTCTCCTTTTCTTACTTGTTGCTCTTTCAATAACATAAACTCACTGCCCCTCAACTTCCTGATTACATTACTGAAGTTAGGGTACTTAGATTAAGTGTATATTAATTTTTGTCTCAGGTTCTTACTGTTTAGTGTAACACCTTGAATATTAAATATTCTTTGATATTATTTCCAAATTAGACTACTCAAATCATATAAGGTTTTAAAAAGTATTGTTTCCAAAAGCTCTCACTCCCTGATTTCAAATTTTATTACATGGCAACAGTGGTCAAAACAGCTTGGTACTGGTACAATGAAAGATACATAGGGATTCAGGCAGATAACAAACATATGAAGAAATGTTCATGATCATTAGGCA
>NW_006408529.1:128952-136520 GCF_000296735.1 Chrysochloris asiatica
CCTCTACAAGAAAAAGACAAGTAACCCAATTAAAAAATGGGAATAGGACATGAACATACACTTTACCAAGGAGGAGATTCAGGGAAACAACAAACATATGAAGAAGTATTCATTGTCACTAGCCATTAGAGAGATGCAAATCAAACAGCAATTAGTTATCATCTCACACCAGCAATAACTGCAAAGATCAAAAAAAGTAGAGGACAATAAATGCTGGCAGGATGTGGAGAGACTGGGACCCTCCTATATTGCTGGTGGGATTGCAAAATGGTCCAACCACTCAGGAAAACAGTATGGCACTTCCTCAGAAGGTTGGAAACAGAAATATCTTATGATCCAGCAATTCCTCTACTTGGTATTTTTAGCCACAAGAAATATGAGTCATAACATGAGTAGATATATACACACCAATATTCATAGCAATACTATTCACAATAGCAAAAAGACGGAGATCACCTAAGTGCACATCAATGAAAGAATTAATAAACAAACTTTGGTAAATTCACACAATAGAATATTATGCTACCTTGAAGAATAACTAGGAAGCTGCAAACTACTGCATAACATGGATGAGCCTTGAGGTCATTGTGCTGAGTAAAATGAGTCAGTCACAAAAAGAGAAATATTGCATAGGACCATTATTATAAAAGCCTAAGAAAAAGTTTGTTGTTGTTATGTGCCGTGGAGTAGGTTCCAACTCATAGCAACCCTGTATAGGGTTTCAGAGGCTGTAAATCTTTACAGGAGCAGAAAGCCTCATCTTTCTCCCATGGAATGGCTGGTAGTTTTGAACTGCTGATCTTGAGCTTCACAGCCCAATTCATAACCACTATGCTACCAGAGCTCAGGCGGGAAAAAAATCTTTGTTGGTTACAGGGTGTAGGGTTGAGGCGTAGGGAGGGAGGGAAAGGTGGAACAGAGAGTAGGGAATACACGATGGATAGTTTGGGTGCTTAGGTGGGGGCAATATACTAGAAGGGTGAGAGGAATGGAAGGACAAGGCAGACAGGCAAACATTTAGGCAGGTTTGCATTGGCTAAGTGGGACAGGGATAAATAGTGATGCATATTCATCCTTGGAACAATAGGGCTCTGTGATAGAGAGATTGAGGCATGGTTTGAATGGGTAAAAGAGGGAAAATAATGTCAAGATGCTTGACTGTCTTTAGAATCTTGGTTTCCCTTGCCTACTATTGTAAAATAGACACTTAACAGGGAGAGAAAGGAATATTCAGAAACATCACTTATAGAAAGCTTATAAATCCGTCTTCAGCATAAAACTGATTGGAATACCTAAATTGGGCCTAAAACTTGCCCAGTGATGGAGGCTTCCTACAGAACCTTTGCATTGCATAAGACAAGAGGTGGAATCCTGATCCCCACCCAGAATCTTCTGAGGTGGGAAGTTTCCACTTGAAAGGACAAGCAGACCATCCTGGAGTGGCTAGAAGAACAAAAGACACTTCTTGAAAGAAAAACCTGCAGTAAAAATAAAAAACAATGACAGCAGTACAGTTGACTACAAGAACAAGGAAGTTGTTTGCTTGGGAGCCATCAAGGTAAGCAGTTGGGTGTTCTCAGTGCTCACCCCCTTCCAAGACTGAGACTCAAGGGGAATACATGAGCAGGCATGTGGTCTTGCTGGTGACCACCCTGGTCTACTGATAAGGGGAAGTGGGGGGGGGGAATAGCAATGAAGTTGTAAGCTAAATCTAACCACGTTCAATTGACTCCTGTCAACCTGGATTGAGACCTGTTTGATGAGCAATATGGCAAGACCTGGGGACTCCTGGGCCCAGGGACAGGGACATGGTCACAGATGACTAGAGCAGAGAGAAACTCATCCAGCTGATATGAAGTGAGGGGAGATGCACAGGAATACCCACACTTGCATATATTACCCATTTGACCTGGCTTCAGTGGCTGGATAATCAAAACTCAATAAGAAGAAGAAAGAAGAGGAAAAAAGAGTAATCCACTACAATTTGATGAATTTGACCTATACTTATGGATTTAGTAACTCAAAAGAGGGAATTAATCTTTACAGAGAGGATTATTCCCATCCCCTCGGTACTCAGGGTTGACAGGGATGGGCAACTTAGACATTGGCTACCAAAAAATGGGGAGGGGGGGTGAGGCAGGGCTACAAAGGCACTAAGTGACTGGCTTACAAGCTTTCAAGATGGAGTGTAGTTTCAGAGGGTGTGAGGGGAGGTAGAATCTCCACTAAGTGGTTTCCAACCTGTCTAAATGGGGTGGTGAAAAGAGATGGAGATAAGACTCTTGTGGTTTAAGAGTGAATAATTGCTATCAGGACTGTTGTGAATATTGCAAATGTAAAGGCAGACATTTTGTAATAAAAAGAGGGGAGTGGTTGATCTTGCAGTCCAGGAACGGAGGGAGAAAAGCAGAGTGCAGGACCCTATCCATAGAAACAGTGATGTCAGAGATGGAGGCAGAGACAATGACGTAGAGAGATGGAGCAGCTGGGGGCCCTGGACTCAAGGAGGGTGAGGGGCTGTGTGCTGATGGCCATAAGGCAGACTTGCAGGTTATGCCTGTTGGTTGTTTGAATTGTGATATATTTTTAAGTGCTTCAGTGTACAACAACAACAACAAAAAAATTAAAAATACAGGGAATGGAAACAAAGACTATTGAATGATGATGCCTGGGGGATTGTAATTATTGCAATGAAACAAAATACGATAGGATGAATGTAAAACTGATGCTATCCTATGTAAACTACCACTCAATTCACAATACAAACTTAAAAATAATAAAAAGTATTGCTTCCGAGTGGAAGAACTTTGAGGTTAAGGTGTTCCTAATGGTATTTCAAAAGCTTGGTGTCTATTAGGATCAGAGACCTCAACAACCTTCAAAAATTTACACTTGAGCAGTGGTTATCATAAATACTAAAAATCCAAAGCAGATTAAATCCATTCTGACTCATAGCTACATTATAGAACAGAGCAGAACTGCCCCATAGGGTTTCTGAGGAGGTGGCTCTGTAGGATAAGTACTGGACTATGCACTACAAAATCAGTGGGTGGTATGAGCCCATTAGGTACATCTCAGAGAAGTTGAGTCTTTCTTCTCCCGTAAAGATTTATGGAAAACCCATTCAGCATCATTATAAGTCAGAACCAACTCAAGGACACTTAACAACATTAATAAATCTTTATAGATGCCGACTGCCTCATCTTTCTTCTGAAGAGGAGTTGTTGAGTTTGAATTGCTAATCTTTCTGCTAAAACCAGAGGCTTTAGAATAGCTCACATTTATGAGTAAATAGTAATACAAAAATTATACTTCTGTTGTAGTTCTTGTTAGATAATTTGAGTTAATTTCAATTCATAGTGACCCTATGTAAAATAGAACAAAACCTGCCCAGTCCTACACCATCCTCACAATTGTTATTATATTCGAGTACATTATTGCTGTCACTGTGTCAATCCTTCTCGTTGGATGAGCATGATGTCCTTCTCCAGTGACTGGTCTCTACTGACAATATGTCTAAAGTATGTTGCAAGTCTTGTATCATCGCTTCTAAGGAACATTCTAGCTGTACTTCTTCCAAGATAGATTTGCTTGTTTTTCTATCAGTCAATGTTACCTTCAATATTCTTCTCCAACACAGTAATTAAAAATGAACTAATTCTTCTATGATCTTGCAAATCCACTGTCCAAGTTTCAAATGTACATGAGTCCATTGAATATACAATGGTTTGGGTCATGCACACTTTAGTCCTCAATGTGATATCTTTGCTCTTTAACACTTTAAAAAGTTATTTCTCAGCAGATTTTCATAATTCAGTATGCCCTTTGACCCTTTGACTGCTGCTTCCATGAGTATTGACTGTGAATCCAGCTGAAAGGAAGTTGTTGAAAACTTTAATCTTTTATCCATTTATTACGAAGAAGACCATAGAAGAATTGATGTTTTTGACTTATGGTGTTGGAGGAGAATATTGAAACTGCCATGGGCTGCCAAAAGAAAAAACAGATCTGTATTGGAAGAAGTGCAGCCAGAATGCTCCTTGGAGGCCAGGATGGACAAACTCTTTTTCTCATACTTTAGACATATTTTCAGTAGGGATAAGTTGCTAGAGAAAGATATCATGTTTGGAGGGTCATGTTTTAACGTGGAAGATCAAAGAAAAAGAGCAAGACTCCCAGTGGATAGACTGGCAAAGTGGCAGTATCAATGGGCTCAAGCGTGACAAAAATTGAGGTTGATCCAGGGTTAGGCAGTGTTTCATTATGCTGTGCATAGGGTACCGACTCGATGGAACCTAACAACAACAACTTTCCACAAATGTAGTCAAATTTATTCCTATGTATTCCATGTGGTGAGGTCCATATGTATTTTTTTTTTTTTTTATGTTGTTTAGAAAAGGTATTTGCATTGAAGAAATTCAGTCTACAGCATCGTTTATATCATCAAGGCCATATTTTTCAATCACTGATCCTTCCTCTTTGTTTCCAGTCTTTGCATTCCGATTGCCAGTAATTATCAATACATCTAGATTGAATGTTTGATCAATTTCACACTGAAGAAGTTGGTAGAATTTATTAATTTCAACAACATTGGCTTTAGTGGTTGGTGTGTAAATTGGAAAAATAATGGTACTAACTGGTCTTCCTTGTAGGCATATGGATATTATCCTATCACAGATAGTATCATAATTTATGACCAATCTTGATATATTCTTTCTGATGATGAATGTGCCACCATTCCTCTTCAATTTGTCATTGCTGACATAGTAAAGCACATGATCTTCATATTCAAAATGGCCAATACCAGTCCATTTCAACTCACTAATGAATCAGTTATTATGAGTTCCATTTTATATTTGACAACTTTAAATTTCTGTAGATTCCCATCTCATACATTCCAGATTCCAATATTAATAGCTGGTTTTATTCTCATTTTGAGTTGTGCCCCATCAGCAAATGGTCTTTCACCACGGTCAACTCTAATTTAAGGAGACAGCTCCTCCCAATAATATTTTCAGTGCTTTCCAATCAGTCGTATTTTCAGTGTCTTCCAACCTGAGAGTCTCATTTCTGGGGCTATATCTGACAATATCCTAGTGCTATTCATAATGTTTTTATATTTGGCACTATATTTAACAAAGTTCTGCTGCTATTCATAAGGTTTTCAGTGACTAATCATTCAGAAGTTGTCCATGTCTCCTTCTTACTTGTCTGTCTAAGTTTGGAAGCTCAGCTTAAACTTGTCCACCATGGGTGACCCTATTAGTATATAGAATACCAGTGTCATAGCTTCAAGCATCACAGAAACACGCAAGCCATCCCAGTACATCAAACTGATAGATGAATCATTATGTTGTTTTAAAAACGTATTTATAATGAATAAGCCATTGATCTTGGTAAATGCTATCATGAAATCTCCAGCCTTGTTTCTATCACTAAAGCCATATTTTCCAATTACTAATGCTTCCTCTTTGTTTCCAACTTTCACATTCCAATCACTAGTGATTATCAATGTATCTAGTTTTCATGTTTGATCAACTTAAAACTGAAGAATGTAGTAGAATTCTTGAATTTCATTATCACTACCTTGAGTGTTTGATGCATAATATTGAATAATAGGGTTATCAACTGGTTTTCCTTGTAAGCTTATGGATTTTTTTTTTTTTAACACATGTAGCTTTTCACTTCAAGATAGCTCTTGAAATTTTCTTTTTGATGATGAATATGAAGCCATTCTTCTTCAGTTTGTCATCCCCTGCATAGTAAACCATAAGATTCAAGATGGCCAATACCAGTCCATTTCAGCTCACTAATACCTATAATATTGTTCTTTATACTGTCAATTTCATTTATTGAGAAAGAATAAGCTCTGGACTGTTAACTGCAAGTTCAGTGGTTCCAACCCACCAATAGCTCCTCGGAAACCCTATTCAAGGTCACGGTAAGTTGAAACTAAATTAATGACAATTAACAACACCTACAACAATAATTTTACTTGAGTCATATTTTGTACACTCCTTTTTCCAATAATTCATGGATGTGTGCAATTTTATCGTCTCAGTTTTAGTTGTGATACATCAGTTAATGAAAGTCCTGAAAAACTTAATAAATTCCATGTCATTAAGGTCAACTCTAGTTTAAGAAGGCAGCTCTTCCCCAGTCATATTTTGAGTGCCTTCCAACCTGAGGGGCTTATTGTCAGCATTGTATCTGATTGTGTTTGACTGCCATTCATAAAGTTTTCAGAGGCTAACCATTCAGAAGTTGTCTGCCTCTCCTTCCTCCTAGTTTGTCTTAGTCTGGAAGTTTCACTGAAACATATCCACCACAGGTAATGATGCTGGTATTTAAAATACAGATGGCATTGCTTCCAGTATCTCGACAATACACAGGTCTCCACAGTATGACAAACTGACAGATTAGTGGTGGAGTGGAAATTCCAGAAAACTTAATTGTTAATATGATAGAATGGACACAGTTATGACAATATCATACCTATTTGGGAAGTGAGTACTAGACAAATGTTACAATTTAAAAACTCAGGATTTCCTTACATGTTTGCTTTTTTCTTAGATCTTAATTTGTTGTTTTTGCTGTTGATTGTTGCCAAGTCTACTCTTTACTCATAGTGAGTTTATGCTACTCACTTCTATGCCATCTTCATGATCACTTGTATGTTTCAGTCAAATAAATCTATTATCATGACTTCAAAAATTTCAAAACTCTTTCCAAAAAATTTAATAAATAATGTTCTATCAACCACTTTCTGTAAAAAACAAATTATGCAATAATTTAAGCGCTATATAGTCACATTTGTAAATGTTGCATATTAATTATTATTTCTTTTAAGTTTCACGAAATAGTCTCTCATTTAAATATTTATTTTAATCTCAGAATGACTCACTTGAATTTTATTGTTTATTATTTTGTCAGTCCATGTTTTCAATTTGATTTTTGATAAATTTGCACTGAACATTTTATAAATGCAAAAGAAAAATATTTTAATGATTTTAATAACATCACAGAAATATATTAGAAAAGTTATATCAGAATATACACTCTCTGTACACATAGAAATATTTATTTTTAGTGGTAATATACTTGAAAGTTAATTACCGATTTTAGAGGAAATTATTCTAAGTAATTTACAGAGAATATATTTCATATTTCTGTAGGATATTTTGAGGAAAAAACAGCCAAAATTTTCATCAACTTTGAATTTTAACAAATTAGAACAAAAAGTCATAACACTGCTTTTGTTGTTGTTAGGTGCTGTCAAGTCATTTCCAACTCAGAACGACACTGTGCACAACAGAATGAAACACTGCCCAGTCCTGTGACAACCTCACAATGGATGCTGTGCTTGAGCCTTTTTGCTGCTGCCACTGTGCCAATTAATCTCTTTGGGGTCTCCCTCTATTTTGCTGATCCTTCACTTTACCAAGTATGATGTCATTCTCCAGGGACTGGCCTATACTGATAATATTTCCAAGTAGGAAAGATGAAATCTGACCATCTTGGCTTCTAAGGAGCATCCTGGTTATAATTCTTCCAGCACAGATTTGTTT
>NW_006408529.1:137185-144227 GCF_000296735.1 Chrysochloris asiatica
ATCTATCTATCTATCTATCTATGTTATATAATAAACTATAAAACATATAATTAGACATTTCAATCATTAACTATATTATCATTAACTAAGGATCAATTTAAAAATTTAGAAAGGAAAGTTCAGAAAATACTATTTATAAAAAATTTAATCCTATTTGTACAAAATAAAGGTAACAACCAATTAAGTTAAATTATCAAGTAATGTATTTCATTGCTCAAAGTTGCAGAAAAAGAACTCTTTGTTAAAAAGCAAAACTGTCACCTTGATTACTAAGGTGCACCTGACACAAATATGGTATTTTCAATTATTTCAACAGGTGAATACTGGACAATAAAAAAAAGGAAGACTGCAGAAGAAGTGACATCTATGAATTGTGGTAATTGCAAAGAACAACTCTGTCTTTAAAATTAGAATGCACCTTAAAAGTCAGGATGTGGAGACTCCCTCTCACTTACTTTGCACACATTATCAGGAGAGAAACAACTACTACTGCTGAAGGACTTCATGGTTTGTAAAGTAAATGATTAGGGAAAGGAAATGAGACCCTCAACTAGATGAATTTACACAGTGGCTGTAACATTAGTTTCAGATATAGCAAAAAATGTAAGATACCATAGAATTGGGCAATGTTTCTTTGTATTATACACAATGTTCCTATGAGTGGGAGCCACTCCATAACACGTAACAACAAAAACAAACACAGAAATTACTTACTAGTATCTTATATAAGCTATTTCTTAATAATAAAGATATAAGTATCACAGGCAAATAAAATCATACTGATGACAATTTAAAAACGTTTGCAATATACATCTACAGGGAGCTGCCAGAAATTCACATAAGATTTGGAAGAGTACATGGAACAGGAATATTATTGCTGAAATCAGAATATTTAGTCACTAAAAACCTAATGAATAGTAATAGGACACTTATCAGATATGGTGTTGGAAGATAAGCCCTTCAGGTCGGAGGGTACTCAAAATGTGACTGGGGAAGAGCTGCCTCCTCAAAGTAGAGTTGACCATGATAGTGCAAATGGACTAAAGCCCTCTTGGTGCTGGACAGCATTCAAATCAGACAAAATGGCAACCTGCAGATCCAGTGTGAAGTTCTAGGGGATATGATGATATGTATACTGTCTGAACAACCAGCTTGAGGCTGCTGACTGGGATTGGTTGCTCTGTGTGGCAGCCAGCACATCACTTCCTCTTTTGTGCTAAGTTCCCCCAGCTCAAAGATGACCCTAACCAGCCCCTGAAAATGGCCCAGAATACCCTCTGTCCTTGATGCCCAAGGGTGAGGGTAGCAAGCGTGAAGGAGTTGAAGGACTCTGGTTTTGGAAACCCAGAACAGCTCCATGTGATACGGTCCAGCTCCCCCACACGTTTGGGGTGTGAAGGAGGGCAGGGCAGGGAGTGTCATGTATTTGGAGTGTTCATCGGGTCTGTCTTTTATGTCCACAATGACCCCTCCAGAAGTGCTGGGCTTCATTTCTTCTGAGAGGTGTGCAGTCTACTGTATTGTTGTCTCAGTTTGTGACAAACTTCCTGTTTGGGTCTAGTCAGAGTCTCGAAGCTCTGTGTGTTTTGAAACCTGGGCATGGACAGAGCCCTGGTGCTTCTATCTAACTGGCCTTGGGGCAACCTGTTTGTCTTCTGCCCCTTAGCTGACATTTGCCACTACACTTTGCAAACCTTCTTTCTGGGAAATGATCTGCAGAGTCTGTTCTTGTTTCTATTAGTGAGGGTTGAAAGTGGTGAGGTCTGAAAGCTGGAAGGAGAGAGGGACCAACAATTATTGGACTCCTTATATAGTGCTAGGCACTGTGCTAGATGTTTTTATACATTTCTCTTTTTATCTGAGCCTCTCATTAGCTCATGCAGAACCAAGCTGAGAGATGTTCAGTGACCAGCCCAGAGTTGAACAGCCATTAGGTGGCAAGGTCAGGATTTGCACCTGTTGTTTTAGCTACCCCATAAACCATGTTGCTCTTTTAGTCCCATTGTTTTTTGTTTTGTTTTGTTTTTTTTACTGAGTCTTTGGGATTTTATATGTATTGGTTCATATCATCTGAGAATAGAGACAGTTTTAGTTCCTCTTTGCCAATTGGGATGCCTTTAATTTATCTATCATGTCGTATAGCTCTGGCTAAAATTCCAAAACAATAGTGAATAGGTGTGGTGACAAAGGGCATCCTTGTCTATTTCCCATTCACAGAGCGAAGTCTTCCAGTTTCTCTCCATTGAGAGTGATGTAGGCTGTTGGTTTTGTATATATGCTTTTGATTAAATTGAGGAATCCCCCTTCAATTCCTACTTTGAACTTGAGTGTTTTTATCAGGAATGGATGTTGGATTTTGTCAAATGCCTTTTCTGCATCAATCGATATGATCATGTGGTTCTTTTCCTTTTTTTATTTATACAGTGGATTACATTGATTGTTTTTTCTAACGCTGAACCATCCTTGCATCCCTCTTATGAAACCCACTTGGTCATGTTGTATTATTTTTGGATGTGCTGTTGGATTCTGTTGCCTAGGATTTTGTTGAGAATTTTTGTGTCTAACTTCAAGAGGGATATTGATCTATAATTTCTTTTTTAAAGATGCCCTTCCCTGGATTTGGTATGAGGATTATGCTTGCTGCATAAAAAGAGAGGTTTCCATCATCTTCTGTATTCTGGAATAATTTGAGTAGAATTGGTGACAGTTCTTCCCTGAATGCTTGATAGAACTCACCCGTGAAGCCATCTGGTCCTGGACTTCTCCGGTTGGGAGTTTTTTGATGACCTGATAAATTTCTTCTTCTGTTATGGGTTTATTCAATTTTTCTACTTCAATCTATGTAAGTTTATGTAGGTCGTATTTTTCAAGAAATATATCCATCTCTTCTAAGTTTTCGAATTTGTTGGAGTACAATTTTCATAGTATTCTATTATTATGCTTTGAATTTCCTTTGGTTCCGTTGTGACATCACCATGTGGTTTCTAATGAGAGTTATTTGTGTCCTTTCCCTGTTTTCTTTTGCTAGTTTTACCAATGGTTTGTCAATTTTATCGATCCTTTCAAAGAACCAGTTTCTTGTCCTGTTGATTCTTTCTATAGATTTTCTGTTTTCCATCTCATTTATTTCTGCTCTTATCTTTAGTATTCGTTTTCTTGTGGTGACTGTAGTTTCCCTTTGCTGGTTTCTAGTTGTTGGAGATGCTGTGTTAATGTGTTAATTTTCATTCTTTCCTCTTTTTGGGTGTGCGCATTTATCACAATAAATTGTCTTCTCAGCATTGCTTTCTCCGTGTCCCAAAGATTTTGGTATGTTGTGTTTTCATTGTCGTTTGTTTCTAGAGAATTTGTCAATTCACGTTTAATTTCTTCTTTTACCCTGTCACTTTTCATCAGGGTGTTGTTCAGTTTTCATGTATTCTACTTTATTTCCTTGGTCTTCTTATTGTTGATTTATATTTTTGTAGCATTGGGGTCTGAAAAGATGCTTTGTAGTATTTTGATGTTTGTAAATTTATGCAGGTGTGCTTTGTAACCTAACACATGGTCAATTCTGGAAAATATTCCATGCACACTGGAGAAGACTATATATTGTGCTGTTGTTGGGTTGAATGCTCTGTATAGATCTATGAGGTCAAGTTGGTTGATTGTGTTGTTTAGTTCCTCTGTAACTTTGTCGAGTTTTTTTCTGGTTGTTCTGTCCCTTTTTATGGGTGTATTAAAGTGGTGTATTAAAATCTCCCACTATAATTGTAGATTTATCTATTTCTTTATTCAATTCTAGTAAGGTTTGCTTCATATATCTTGATGCTCTTTCATTGGGAACATAGATATTTATTACAATTATGTCGTCTTTCCTCAATTGACCCTTTGATCATGAGATAATGTCCTTCTTTGTCTCTTGTGCTGGCTTTTATCTTAAGGTTTACTTTATCAGAAATTAGTATTGTCACTCCTGCTTGTTTATTGTTTCAGTTAGCTTAGTATACTTTTTTTCTATCCTTTAATTTTTAGTCATTTTTTTGTCTTTGTGTGTAGGGTGTGTCTCTTGTAGGCAGCATATTGAAGGGTCTTGTTTTCTTATCCATTCTGCCAGTCTCTGTTGCTTCACTTGTGCATTCAATCCATTGACATTCAATGCAATTATCAATAGGTATGAATTAATTGCTGCCATTATGTTACTTTTTTGGTAGTACTGTTCATTCTTTTGCACTTCATGCCTTCTTGTGTTAGGTTTGTGTATTTTGTGCTAATTCTTACCAGTTTTGTCTTAGTTTTCATGTTTGCCTGTTTGGAAGTTCATTTTCATGGTAAGTTGTGAAATATTAAATTTCTTTGGGGTTACCTTATAGTCCATGAACTTATCTCTCCATTTAATAGAATGTATTGTATCCTGTAATCTACCTGACATCCTTACCACCTGGATCTCTGTTGCTACATTCATTCCTTCTTTGACATTGATATAATTTTGATCTTTGGTTGAACTCCCAACTCCTTTTAGTTCATTTTTGTAGTCTTTATCTGTTCTGGACTCAGCTATCTGTCAACTGAGTCATCTGGGCTGGGCAAAGAGTACACAACAGGGAAGGTGGGGAGCAGTGTAAAATGTCTTCATGCCTCTTTTACAAATGTTGCTTCCCTGCTTTTAGTCCTTCCATCTTCTTTTGATGCTTTATATATCATTTAATGATTTGCCCTGAGAATCCTTCAATAATGAAAATTGATACTTGAATATTTTCTTAAGTTCCCCAAGCTTGTGAAATGCTGAACGTGTTCTTCCCTTTTGGTTTTCTGACTCCAGATGTTTGCACATATTACTGTAATATTTGACTTTGTCTTCTTGAGCTGACCTTTGATATTTTCTGTTTAGTTATTGTACTTCTTCATTTCTTGCATTTCCTTTAGCATCTCTACACTGGAGAGCAAATGCCAATGTCTCATTTGACATCCATTTTGATCTTTTCCTTCTTTCTTGTCTTCTTAATGACTTTTTACTTTCTTTCTGTAAGTTCTTGATATCATTCTACAACTCTTCTGGTCTTTGGTATTTAGTGTTTAATGTATCAAATCTATTCTTCAGATGATCTCTAAATTCAGGTGGGATATATTCAAGATCATATTCTGGCTCTTGTGGGCAGGTAAAATGATTTCTACCCAGGCCTCACAATATACCAGTGGAGTAAAAATTGCAAGCTGGTGGGCTTAGGCATTTTTATTAATGAAAATTTCCCCAATGATTTTATGGGAGATATTGGTCTTTAATTTTATTTCTTCATGATGTTCTTCCCTGGTTTTGTTATGAGGGTTATGCTTGCTTCATAACATGTATTAGGGAACTTTCCCTTGCTTTCTATACTTTGGAATAATTTGAGTGGAATTTGTGGCAGCTCTTTCTTGAATTTTGATAAAATTTACCAGTGAAGCCATCTGGACCTCAACTTTTTTTGGTTTCTCCAAAGATTTTAATGTGTAATCATATATTTTGAATCAAATTGTAGTCACACTAGGTCTCAAACTTAAAAATCTATGCACACTACCTGGTGATATGGCAAAATGCAGCTAATGAGTCAGATTTAGGTGTGTTCCTAGTGCGTCTTCATTGCTAACAAGCTTACAGATGACTTAAATGTTGTTAGTTTAAAATATGTTGAAAACTAAATGCTTGGAACATTTGTTTAAAATGAAGTAGTGCTTAATTCTGCTACTAGAATGCTTAAACAACTCAACTTAAATAGGGCTGTTGTTGTTGTTACATGCCATGAGTCTTTTACACCATGTTGAGATCCTTTATAGCATGTGAAAGGATGATGGATGGGCTTGAACTGCCAACTTTGCAATTAGCAGTCCGGTACTTAATATATAACTTAACACTAAGACCCTAAATAAGTTTAAGGGTACAGAAAAGTCATTTGAAAAAATAGTGCAAGCCAGGAAACACTATCTCTATCTGGTATTCTCATTGTTGATACCCTTACATAACTTGCTTGATTTTTACTTCTAGCTAATTTATTCATGCTCTGGACCTCAAGGTCAGTTCGAAGTGCAAGGTAAGCAGTGCAAAACTTACAAGCCACTCCTCAGAAATCCTATACAGAGTAGCTATGGGTCATAACTGACTGGATTGCACATAATAACAACAATTTATTTAAATATTTCCTTACTAAATATTTCTTTCCTTCTTTTGTCCTTTACTTCCATCCAGAGCAGTAGCCCATCCTGGTTATAACTATTCTGTGATTTATGTAGCTGAAATGCTTTTAGTAAAGATTCTGCAAGTGAAGGTTTTATAAGCATCTAAATATGGATTTGTTTTCCTCCTGCCTTTTCTCTGGTGATTATCTTCTGGGTTGATGAAATTTTCTTTTTGATGGGATCATCAGAGAAAGGCTTAGTTCATTTTTACATTAGATGAAAAAAAATGTTTCCTGTGAAATTTTTATTCATCTAACATTGTTGAAAAAAAATGGTTACTATAGTAACAGCAAGAGTTATTATTTACAGCATATGCTGTGTAATCAGTATAAAGAAAAACATCAAATTGATGTTTATATTTCAGATTAGGTATATTATAAATTTAGGATTCTGACTTCATGGATATAGTTTGCAATGACTTCATTTAACATTATTTCTACATCATTAGCTATGAATGTTCAAGTTAGGGATAAAAAAAATTAATAGCTGATGGAAATATATTGCTCTGTGAATAGAAGTTGAGAAGAATTTGGGATGTCCCATATTTTCAGAAAAATGTGTTCTAGCTCATGTTATCCATATGTCATAATCATCTAAATTAATTTAATGAAACATAACATTATCTGGCTTGAATTTCATACATTCAACAGGTTTTAATCACAATGCGATGAAGAACTAGAACCAGATGTATTGTTGTTGTTGTTAGGTGCCATCAAGTCAGTACCGACTCATAGCCACCTTATGCACAGCAGAACAAAACACTGACTGATCCTGGGCCAACCTCACTACTGTTGCCACACTTGAGTCCATCGATGCTGCCACTTGGCCAATCCATCTTGTTGGGGTCTTC
>NW_006408529.1:145011-158003 GCF_000296735.1 Chrysochloris asiatica
AAACAACTGCCTCTTGGTCCATGGACAGATTCCTCATTGTCCATAGCTTGTCATGATCCACAATGGAAGGCCTTTGTGTAGTCAATAAAGCACAGGTAAACGTCTTTATGATATTCTCTGTTTTCAGTCAAGATCCATCAGACATCAGCAATGATATCCCTCGTTCTACTGAATCCAACTTTAACCTCTGTAAGTTCTCTGTCAATATATGCTTGCAGCCATTTCTTTATTCCCTTCAGTAAAACTTTACTCTCACGGGATATCACACTTAACTTTACAGAAAGTTAAATAATTTCAATGAGGGAAAAATATTAGCAAAGAAGACATGATTCAAGGGAAAGCACATGTAATTACACACAAGACATGGAGAATAATGATAGAAAATAATCCCATAGTGAGATGGAGTAAAACAAGAATATCTGATTAAGTATTTTCCCCTTTCTCCATTTCAAATTTTATTTTCCTGACAAAACCAGGTAGTTTTCTATCTCTGAAGCGTACTCATCTAAATAAGATAATGTAAAATATAAGAATACTATAAGAAAATCGTTCTAAGTAGAACTTATTTCTATTCATCCATTTGGTGTGTTTCACTGCTGAATACTAAGTGCAATTTTTCATGAATACATTTCAGATTTATTGCAAAGAGTTTTGGTCTCCATATTAAGGAGAATGGAATAAACTTAAAATTTTATTCTGTGAATTTGCCTCAGAAATATGTTAAAAGTGTTATTTAATAAACAATATGGGGAATAGTATTCTGATTAACCAATTCATAATTTAAACTATTATTTATATTGTAAACCAGTAGTGTTCAGCTGAAACAGAATCCTATCTTTTTAATAGTTTATAAATCACATTCAGATCTCATGTTTCAGGAATGTCACTATGAACATTAGATATCATTATGCTGCAAGTATGCTACAGTGTTTGGCATTCTGGATGTTAGAATACTAGAGAAACAATTTTTTTTTTTTTTTTTTTACTTTAGAGTAGAGAATTAGCCAGCAGAGCGTCTTAATCTTTGAAATGCTCAGGATCAAGACATATTTATTTTCACCTATTAGTTAGATAAGCACCAGACTGCTAAGTCAGATTGAATCACAAATTGGCAATTCAAACTCACCAGCTGCGCGTCAGAAAATTGGTACAGGTTTGCTATGAGTTGGAACTGACTTGATAGCATTTAACAACAGCAACAACAAAGAGAAAGTTATGGATAAGGGAAAAACACAGAATCAATACTTATGATGAACATTTGCAAAATAAATTAATTTTGTACATAGCTTGAAAAGTTTCAGTGTCTACAAAAGACAATAAAAAAATCAGATCTTTTCTATGGAATAACAGTCTAATTAAAACAACAAAAACAACAACTTTTGGTTGAATTCACAGATTAAAAAAAATGAAACAAAGTGTGTTCATACACATACACCTGCATACATACCACAAGTGGAAAAATATTTAAGCCATTAGTAGAATAATATGGATTTTATTGACAGAAATTGGACATCCAGAGTTCCTGAAACAAGGAAATTTCAACTGGGAATAAACGACAATCTCCATACTTTCTAAAAGATGAATTGATAAAGCAAGAACAACAGGAGTCTTGTGGTGTGGGCAAATGGGTACTCTCTGCAAATATGGGTGTTCTTGTGCATCACCCCTCACTTCATATCAGCTGGATGCTTCACTCTCAGCTCTAGCCCTCCATGGGTATGTCCTTTTACATGGGCTCAGAAGTTCCCAGGTCTCACCATATTTGCAGAACACCCATTGCAAGAACAACCATATTTGCAGAGAGTACCCATTTGCCCACACCACAAGAAGTTGACTTCAAACCAACCATCACTTCCTCTTCTCTCTCTCATCTCCAAGTCAATGGGAGTCTGTGAAACATTGTTGAACTCAACCCATTTCTCCATTGCTGCCTTTCCCTCTCTTCCACTCACCAGTAGACCAACATGGTCACCAGCAAGCTTACATGACTGCTCACGAGTTCCCTTTGAGTTACAGTCTTAGATTGTGAAATGTTCTTTTTAGATGACAAATGTCAGTCATCTTCAGTTCCTTGTTCCCAGTATAGTAAACCATATAAATGTCCAACTCAAACTGGTCAATACCAGTTCATTTTTGCTCACTAATGCTTATGATGTTTAATTTTATGTGTTCCATTTCATTTTTTTTTTTTTTTTGCTGACTTTTAAATTTCCTAGATTCATGCTTCATTCAACATTCTGATTATTAATGAATGTTTGTAGCTTTTTCTTCTGTTTTGAGTTGTGATCCATCAACAAATAAAGGTTCTGAAACTATACTCTATCCACGTCATTAAGCTTAACTCTACTTTGAGGACACAGTTCTTCCTCAGTCTTACTTTGAGTGCCTTCCAATCTGAGGAACTCACCCTGGCACAATATCAAACAATGTTGTTTAGCTATTCCTAAAGTTTTCAATGGCTAATAATTTAGAAGTGGTTTGTCTCTCCGTTTCTCCTTCTTTCTAGACTGACTTAATCTGGAAGCTCTGCTGAAATCTACCCACCATGGTGACCTTGCTAGTGGCATTGATCCCAGCATCACAGCAATGCACAAGCCACCACAGTAGAACAAACTGACAGATGATTGGTGAATGTTTTATACGTACTGTTTCATCTTCCTAGAGAGCAATGCTGTCAGATTTGTATCATTCACTCCCTCATTTACATCAGGTATTTTCTGAAATATCACCTCATTATAGAAGTCTTCCTTTACCATTCTATTTAAAACATCACTCTCAGTTATATTATAACTACTTAACTTACTTTATTATTATTTTTTGGCAGACATGAAATCTATCTGCTAATCTATTGGATATTTATTTTGTGCTTCTTTTGTTACATCTTTCTCTAAGGGTTTAAAAATATATATTTTATACTGCTGAATCCATGAAAACTAGAAGAATCTTGCAACATATTAGGCACTGATAATTTGTCAGATAGTTGAATTTGTTGGATAATTTGTTGGATAGTTGAAAGAATCAATTTAATAATAATGTTCAAATATATTCTAAGTATAAAGTATTATAAAACTAACAAGTTACACTAACTCTAACTCTTTATGGTATTTTTTTCCTTGTTAAATGCAGTTGGCATTAGTGGAGCAATCCATTTAATTTATGTTATAACAAAATTTACATATAACTTAATATGTATCAGTTCCTGTTCTGAATGCTATACAAATGGGAAGTTCACAGCAGCAACAATTTACCCTTATTGTAATTTGAATGGAAATTTACCGAGTGAATTAATTCTCTATTTAACAATTCATAGACCTTTTGTTTCATAACACTGATTGCAATCTCTACAATATAATAACACTCCTGATTTTCTTTTCCCGTGTTGTCAATTTCCATTCATCTTTTTCTCTTATTCATTCATACCCTCTGATTTTTATCCTAGATTAACACTGCCCTTAAGATTTCATATGGTTGATTATTCTAAGGAGTGTATACCTCCCTAGTATTTTGTGTATCTTCTAGAAACTGTCTGTTGCTTGGCTGAAAATTGAGCCAGGACAGTGAGTTCAATCCAAGTTTGAATGGTGATTAAAGGCCATTGTCATGAAGGTTCCACCAATCTCTATCAGACCAGTAATCTTGGTGGTCTTGTTTATGATTTTGAGTTTTGTTCCACATTTTTCTTCTACTCGATCTTGGACATTCTATTGTGATCCATTTCAGAGGGATCAGTCAAGGTAGCTGTGCATGACCTAGTTCTTGTGATTTCAGGGTATTGGAGACTGTTTCATGTGATCCTTTAGTCCTTTGGAATAATTGTTTCCATGCATATTTAACCAATGTTCTTAATATTGATAAGTGCTATCAAGTTTTATCCCAATTTATAGTAGTCCTATATAGAGATACTGAGGAGCTGCTGGTGGGTTTGTGCCATATACCTTGTGGTTAGTGGCCTCATGTTCATCCTATAGCACCACAACAGGACCTCATTTGACCAATTACAACAAATATTAACTTTTAAATAACTAGCAATCTACTGCAAATATCTCTGTCTCAGTTTAGTTCAGGAATTACTCATTTTTTCCTTTCATGTCACTTAGTCTAATTTCTCACTAATTTGTTCTTTAGCTTACCAACATCCTCTTTTCACAGTCAGGATTTTCTTATCTGTTTGGTTTTACCTTGGACACTTTCATTCCTGACTTCTTTAAATTTCTAGACTTGGCATCTGTACTATTTACAAGTTTCTTCTTGAACTTTCCTCTATATTCCTTCAATTACATAGTAATTCAGTTCTGGGACTGACTATCTGATTTGAACAATGGCCTTATCAACATGTTTTCTCATTTTCTGTTGTTTGATGACATCACAGAGGTAAGACATGGTTTAGCTCAGAATGGTGCTCATACTTTCTCTTTTTTTTTTTGGTTATTGTTAAGTGTTGTTGAGTTGGCTCTGACTCAGAGCAATCCTATGTAGGATTCCCAAAGATGTAAACCTATGTTTTAGCAGAAAGTCTAATCTTTCTCCCGTGGAGTGATGGTGGACTTGAACTATTGACCTTTGGATGGCAATCTAGTGCTAATTATATTGTATATACATATGCCTTCAAGAAGTCTATTTATCTATATGAGAAGATAAATTATTTGCAAATGATTATTGTTGTTAAGTGCTGCAGAATTGTTTCAGAGTCATAGCAACCTTTTATAATGTTTCTGAGGAGTGGCTGGTGGGTTTGAACCACTGACTTTGTGGCTCAAACAAACATTACAGTCAAGTTCTTATTTTATTGGGTCACCCCAGGACTCCTTACAAATGATACAAGATGATATCTGAATGTTATATTTTTATTATCTTTACAATGAGTTTTTATAAAATTGTTGTTATTAAGTGCTTTTGAGTAAGTTCCAAGTAACAGAGACTATGAAATAGCCAGTGGGTTTGAATTGCTGACCTTATGATTTGCAGACCAGTGTTGATCTTACAGTATCACACCAAGAGTTCTTTATAAAATTAGTTGCTATTAAAATATGTCTTAAACAACCAATTCTTTTTGAAGAACATTATTCTAATACCATTTTTTGAAAGTCTAAATTAGCACAACGTTTAGATAAAGTAATTTTTCAATATGCGGCAGAAGTCTTTAAATTATTCATACTCTTTCCCCTAGTGACTTTAATGTTAGAATTAAGTCTAAGGAAAGAAGTCTAAATACAAGCTTTAGGCACAAATATGTCAGGCAATGAATCATTTATGAATTTATTTAAAAAATAAAACTACCTAAATATCTAAAAGGGGAATATGGGAGAAATCCAAGGTAAAAAAGTACATGTAAAATAGTCATAGACAAATAATATATACAAATAAATTTCACTAATGTAATTAAACTTTTGAATAATAAAATAATTGAATATATTGGTCTGTGTTCTGACAAGAAATTTGCATTAATAAAGTGATCATTTAAAATAGTGTAGTCCTGATGGACAAGCACTGGAATAGTTTCTTTGGAAAGAGGACTATTTGGAATGGTTTCTTCATCCTTTGTTACACTAATTACACAAAGAGATGCTGTTACACACAGACAGTAGTAGAATAAAATCTCTATTTCCCTGTACTTCTTGCCATCATTCTGACCGTTACATCAATTTAATAAGATAGTAAGTCAGGTGTTATTGGGAAAGAAGAGTCAGGGAGATCATGGAAAGAAAATGGGCGCATCACACCATAATGTAGGACCGTACATAGCTTGAAACGAGGAATAAGGAAACAAGAAGTTGAACTAGTAGGAGTTGGCTTTTGTATGGCAAGCAGTGTGAACTGGGTATGTTTAACAGGCTTTCTGCAGTTGGCATTTTGAATAGCTTGGACACTGACAGGGCAAAAGGGCTGTCCCAAGTTGTTGAGCACCAAGCGCTAAGACAGTTATAATAGGTACATAGTGAACCAAGAGTATAAGAACCAAGTATGAGAATGGTTGGAGAGTGGATTTAATCAGCTTTCCAATAAGAGAGGAGACGAGTTTTTAGCCAGGACCCCAAAAATAGGGCAAGGCTGCATTTAGAGAAAATGGTATTGAGCTGCTGATGCTGAACCCTGATAGAACCAAAAGCAATAATTGACTCAAGCATTAACAACACCTGTAAGTGTGGCACAGGATTGCTTAGTGTTTCATTTCATTGTACATAGGTTTACTATGCATCAAAACTGACTTGACTGCACCTAACAAAAATCTACAGCACACAGCAGACAGTTAAGAAAGTTCAATATTGCTTTAAAATCAAGAGGTAGAGGCAGTGTTCTTAGGAGGAGAGAAATAAGACTTGATTTGCAGGGTATTATCATGAGGGGTTTATAAGTACTGATAAAGAGTTTGAAATTTATATGAAAAGCAATAGGAAGTTATTGAAGCAGGGAAGTGATACAATAATATTTGCCACTTCAGAGAATCACAATAAGTATGAATAATGTGCTGACTGGTCAAGAGACAGGCAGGGGAAATAATTAGAACATTCATATTCCAGAGAAATGATGATGATATCTATAAATCAGGGGATGAAAGTGGGAGTAGAGAGGATCCAAGAGGCAGAATACACAGGAGTAGATGATTAAATAAATGTGAGATGTGAGGGACAGTGAAAAGGCTCACTCCTAGGTTTCCAACTTGGGCAATGGCAGCAAATAATTTTCATTTGCTCAAGTTGGTTCTGATTCATAACGACCCTGTATGGGGTTTCTTAGGAGCAGCTGATGAATTTGAAGCGCAGAGCTTATTTCAAACTGTCCTAGTGTCCAGCGCTTATCCTACAGTGTCACATCAGAAGTAGTTCCAAAATAACTGTAGTGTTGTAAGACCCACATAGAGTGCACACTTACTATTGACTCATAAATCATGTACTCTTTTACAAAAGGCTTCCTTTACTTATTGTGTTTGGGAGATACATTCCATAGACTGGCATGTTGGAATTTTTATTTCCTTCTCAGGAGTTTTAATGTGCTTGTGTATGAAAAAATTATCTTTACCCCATGTACTATACTCATTTGGATTATTTTCACTGTGGATATAACATAAATAGCATGACTAAGAAATGGACATATGTACATATTTCTATTGGATGAACACTAAGGAGGGACTTGCTGAGTGAGCTTCAGTAAACACCAAATGTTTACCAAAATAATTGCACCAATGTATTCTTTATTCAGAGTCCTGGTGTGGCACTGTGGATTAATGCTCCAAACTACAAAGCCATATTAACTATAAAGTTGGTGGTTCAAATTCACAAGCTGATCCTTGGAAACCCTATCAGGGTAGCTATGGGTGGAACCAACTCAACAGCACTTAACAACAACAACATCCTTTCTTCAGAGGTATCAATAGCACTTTTTATTTTTCCACATCTTTGAAAACAGTTGTTATGATCAGTATTTTAAACTCCAAAACTTTTAGCATGTGTATAAGCTAGATTTCATTATTTTAGTTGTCATCAACTTTACTTGCTAACAAAGAAAGTTTTCATATATTTTATTAACAATTTAGATAACCTTCTTTTCCTCTTTATTTTTTGATAAAAGGTGAGTTACTTGATTGGTTTTCAAATATAGAATCACCATTAAATTTTTCAATAAATATCAACTATGACTACAGTGAAGTATAATGGCTTAGTAGATCCTACCTGAAACTTCTTTTAATTTGATTTTTTTGAAGATACCCTAAAGAGAATGGGACAAATGTATTACTGAGAGAACTTGTCTGTAGCAACCCACTGATCTCAGACACGTGTTTAAATATGATTTGTTTGGAATAAACAAATACATGTATGAACTGAAACCATAGTAGCACTAGTTTTTACTTACCAGTAAGAATTTACACCCTCGGAAACCCTGTACAGGGTCGCTATGGGTCGGAACCGACTCGACGGCACTTAACAACAACAAAAGTGTATTCATAATATTATTGTTAGGTGTAATCAAGTCAGTATCGATTCAGTGACAGTATGCACAACAGAATGAAATACTGCCCGATCCTGGGTCAATGTCACAATTGTTACTGAACTTGAGTCCATTGATGCTGCCACTTTGTGAAACCATCTCGCTGGGGCTCTTCCTCTTTTTCTCTGACACTCCCCCTTCTCCAATGACTGGTCCCTCCTGACAATATGTCCGAAATATGAGAGATGAAGTTTGGACATCCTGGCCTCCAAAGAGCACTCTGGCTGCACTTCATCCAACACAGATCTATTTGTTCTTTTGGCAGTGCATGGCACTTTCAGTATTCTCCTCTAACACCACAACTCAAAAGCATCAATTCTTCTACGGTCTTCTTTATTCACACTCCAGCTTTCGCTTGCATGTGAGGTTATTGAAAATACCATGGCTTGGGTCAGGTGCACCTTAGTCCTCAAGCTGACATCTTTGCTCTTCAACACTTTAAAAAGTTCTTGTGCAGCAGATTTGCCTAATCCAATACATCATTTGATCTCTTGACTGCTACTTTCATGAGTGTTGATGATTGATCCAAAAGGAATGACATCCTTGAAAACTCCAGTCTTTCATCCATTGATAAGAATGTTGTTTTTTGATCCAGTGGTGAGGATTTTAGTTTTCTTTACATTGAGATGTAATCTGTACTGAAGGCTGTGGTCTTTGATCTTCATCAGTAGGTATTTTAATTCCTTTTCATTTTCAGTAAGCAAGGTTGTATCATCTGCATATCTCAGGCTGTTAGTGAGTCTTCTTCCACTCCTGATGCCATGTTTTTCTTCATATAATCCAGCTTCTCAGATTATTTCCTCAGCAAACAGGTTGAATAAGTATGGTAAAAGAATACAACCTTGTCGCACACCTTTCTTAATTTTAAACTATTCAGTATTCCTATGTTCTGTTCCAACAACCACCTCTTGATCCATGTACAGATTCCTCATGAGCACAATTAAGTGCTCCAGAATACTCATACTTTGCAATGTTGTCCATAGTTTATCATGATCCACATAGTCAATAACCAAAGGCAAACATCTTACTGGTATTCTCTGTTTTCAGCCAAGAGCAGTCAGACATCATCAATGATATCCCTCATTCTATGTCCTCTTCTAATTCTGGCTCGAAACTCTGGAAGTTCTCTGTCAATGTATGCTTGGAGCTGCTCCTGTGTTACCTTTAGTAAAATTTTACTTGCATGGGATATCAAAGATATTGTCCGATGATTTCTGTATTCTATTGGGTCACCTCTCTTTGGAATGGGCACAAATATGGATCTCTTCCAATCAGTCGGCCAGATAGTTGTCTTCCAAATTTCTTGGCAGAGATGAGTGAGTGCCTTCTGTGCTGCTTCACTTTCTTGAAAGATTTCAATTTTCATTCCATTAATTCCTGGTGCCTCGTTCTTTTCCAATTCCTTCAATGCACCAACTGCTTCCTTTAGTATCGTTGGCTCTTGATCATACACTAGCTCTTGAAATGGTTATATATCAATCATTGCCTTTTGGTATAGTGACTCTGTGTATTCCTTCCACCTTCTTTTGATGCTTTCTGCATCATTCCATAATTTTCCCAGAGAATCTTTCTATCATGAAAGCTGAGGCTTGAATTTTTTCTTTATCTCCCTCAGCTTGACAAATGCTAAGATGTTCTTCATTTTTGGTTTTCTGACTGCAGATCTTTGAACATTTCATTGCAATATTTGCCTTTGTCTTCTCGAGCTGACCTTTGAACTTTTCTGTTCAGCTCTTGTACCTCCTCATTTCTTCCATTTGCTTTAGCATCTCTATGCTGGAGAGCAAGTTTCAGCATCTCTTCTGACATCCATTTTGATCTTTCCCTTCTTTCTTGTCTTCTTAATGACCTTTTACTTTTCTTCCTGTATGATGTTCTTGATGTCATCCCACAACTCTTCTGGTTTTCAGTTTTTTGTTTAATGTATCACATCTGTTCTTCAGATGATCTCTAAATTCAAGTGGGATATATTTCAAGGTCATAATTGGACTTGTTTTCATTTTCTTCATCTTCTGTCTGAATTTGCATATGAGCAATTGATTGCCTGTTCCACAATCTGCCCCTGGTCTTGTTTTGGCTGGTGATATGGAGCTTTTCCACTGTCTCTTTCCAAAGATGTAGTCAATTTGATTTCTCTGTATTCCATATGGTGAGGTACATGTGTATAATTGTCTCTTATGCTGTCTAAAGAAGGTATTTGAAATGAATAAATCATTGGTTTTGTGGAATTCTATCATGTGATCTCCAGAATAATTTCTATCACCAAGGCCATGTTTTCCAACTACTGACCCTTCCTCTTTGTTTCCAACCTTTGCATTCCAATCACTAGTAATGGTTAATATATCTTGATTGCATGTTTGATCAATTTCAGATTGAAGAAGTCGGTAGAATTTTTCTATTTCATCCTCACTGGCTTTAGTGGTTGGTCCATAAATTGGAATAACAGTGGTATTAATTGGTCTTCCCTGTAGTCTCGTGGATATTATTCTATCACAGACAGAGTTGTACCTCATGACTGATCTGAATATGTTCTTTTTGACAATGAATGTAATACCATTCTTCTTCAATTTGTCATTCCCAGCATAGTAAACCATGTGATTGTCTAATTAAAAATAGCCAATACCAGTCCATTTCAGTTCACTAATGCCTAAAATATCTATGTTTATGTGCTCCATTTAATTTTTACAATTTCCAATTTTTCTAGAATCATACTTCAGATATTTCATGTTCTGATTATTAATGGATGCTTACAGCTGTTTTTCTTCATTTTAAGTTGTTCAACATCATCAAATGAAGGCTGGTAATAAATAAAGGCCTAGGGCTTTACTCCCATGAGCTCTACTCCATTTGCTTCATCACAGTCAACTCTACTTTGAGGAGGCAGCTCTTCTCCAGTCACATTTTGAGTGCCTTCCAACCTGAGAGGCTCATTTTCTGGCACTATATCTGATAGCTTTTCTCTGCTATTCATAAGGTTTTCTAAATATTTGGAAGTAGTTCATTTCTCCTTTTTCATATGGAAGCTCATCTGAAACCTGTCCACCCTGGTTGACCCTGCTGGTATTTAAAATACCTGTGGCATAACTTCCAGAATCACAGCTACTCAACAAACCGCCACAGTATGACAAACAGACAGGTAAGTGGTGGCATATTATATACGCAAATGTGTATATGCAGTAGTTGGAATTTTTCTTTATGTTATTCATATTATGATACAGAAACACCATATGGAATGTCTTAACTTCTTTTCTATCTGAAATCATGATCCCTCAAATCTTGGCTATCCTGAAAATTCATTCATCAGCTAGAAGGAAATTTGTGTAATAGTGTTGTTTATTCAGTTCACAAAAATTTTGATAACAGTTTTTTTTTCTCTTTCATGTGACACCTTATTCATAATTCAAAAACACTTAACAAAGACAAAAATCACATTTTAAAGATACAAACATAAGATTTTATTTATGCAGGTAGCACAATTACAAAACATGGTGCAATTTTGACTATTTCATAGATACAGGAAAAAATAATTAATTCCTACATAATCTGGAGTTACAAGAAGTTGCTCATTTCAGAAGTGAAATTACTTACTAGAATATTTAACTTGCCACAATTTTCAGCAAGGTCACTGCATAATATAGTCCTAATTTTGACTCTAAGTTTCTATATATTTCACATAGATCTTTATTTTCAATGAAACAATGTTATTATCCACATTGTTTGGAGAAATTTAATACTTAATGAACTTTTTCAGAAAGACAACTATAAATTATGTAAAGTGTGTTTTTACTTCCAGATGTATGTGTTCCTTCTTTTCATTTGAAAGCATTCATAATTTGTTATAAATTTTTTAGAGGACCCTTGTGAAATAATTCAACATTCCCAGAACTTAATCCCAAGTCATAATAAAAAATTTAAAATCATAAATTGCAAAAAAACCTATATAATCACACACATGTAAAACATATATAATCAATTCTGGTATGTGTTTTCACATATTGGGTATTTTAACCTTCAAAAAGACTTTGTGAAGCTGATATTGGTTTCACTTTACTGGATGAGGAATCTAGTTAATCTCATTAAGTAAGAAGTCAGTAATGTATCCAAGTGTGGATATTGATGATTAAATATTATTTGTAAACTCTGGCCTAAAAAGTAAAGCAGGTAATATACAAATGTCACACAGTAAAATGAAACTTTATAACTGAAGATGTGTGTATCTTTGCAAAAATGATTTAAAGTTTCTAGATATTAAAGTACTATCTGGAACATAAAGATTCTGTATTATATTGATCTCCAAACTTTTATTTTCATTGTTATTTAAATATCAAACACTGAAAATTCTTTTCAAATGCATATTAAGTATGACTATATTAAATCTTCAATTTCAGTTATTTACAGATGAGTCCCTGGCCTAATTTCTCATTCTAGTTCTGTTGAACTGCAGCATGCTCTGAAAGCTACACAATAAAAGAACAAGAAAAAGTAAAATCAATTTAATTTTTATAAGTTGGATATAAGCATTTTCACTTGTGAGTCTGAAACTTAAAAAAGACCTCAATAAAGTTTACTTTAAAGACACATTATGAAAATATCATAGACTACAATGACACTTTGAGGACTAAGGTGAACCTGACCGAAATCATAGTATTTTTCAACTGCCTCATATGCATGTGAATGTTGAAAAATTAGTATAGAAGACCTTAGAAGAATTGATGCATTTGAATTATAATGCTGACAAATAATATTTAAAATAAGATAGTCTGCCAAAGGAAAAAACAAATATGTGTTGGAAGAAGTGCAACTTGAATTTCCCTGTGGATCCTATTTCCACTCCACCCACCATTCCATCACTTCATAACGTTTTCCTTAGGTAAATGTTGCCCTTTTGATCTTGAATGATTGACTATTCCATGGTGAGCAAATCTTATAAGTGTTTTTGCCTTCCCTATATACATCTATCCACCACTTGTCTGTCAGTTTGTCATACTGTGGTGATTTCTGTGTTGCTG
>NW_006408529.1:158183-160967 GCF_000296735.1 Chrysochloris asiatica
TTAGCTACAGTGCCAAAAATGAGCCCCTCAAATTAAAAGGCACTGAAAATGAAACTGGAGAAGAGCTGTTTCCTTAAAGTAGAGTGTCTGTAATAATGTGAAAGGAGTAAAAACTTTATGACTTTCATTGCTCATGGGGCACAACTCAAAATGACAAGAAACAGCTGTAAGCATACATTAAAAAATCAGAACACGTAATGTTTGAAGTATAAATTTAGGAAAATTGGAAATTGTCAAAAATTAAATGGAACATATATGTATCGATATTCATGGCATTACTGAACTTAAATAGACTGCTAATGGCTATATTAAATCTGACAATCCCATGGTTTACTATGCCAGGAATGACAAATTGCAGAGGAATAGTGTTGCATTCATCATCCAAAAGAACATATCAAGATCTACCAAGAAGTAAAATAGGATAATATAGGATAGGATAATATCCATAGGCTTACAAGGAAGACCAGCTAATGCTATTGTTATTCAAATTTGCACATCAGTCACTAAAGCCAGTGATAATGAAATTGAAGAATTATACCACCTTCATCAGTCTGAAATTGGTGAAGCATGCATACATACACACACAAATATAAGTATTTATAGGAGGTAGGGCTTGATGGTGGAAAGGGTAGAGGTTCAGTAAAGAGCTCCATCAGCAATACCACAGAACACCAGTTGAAGAAGGTTCAGGAGAGAGCTCCAAAACTCTGAACCACATAGGTAGGAATATTTTAAAAGTTTGAAGGCTTATTACTAGAGGAACTTGTACCAGAAGTAAGAAATCTTGCACTTTAGAAACTGCCAGGCTCAGCGTCCTGGAGCCCACAACTTGTGCGAGGCCAAACAGCAAGACTAAGTGGGGGACCAAACAGACCCACAATGGAATAACACCATGGGAACCTCGGAGCAAATGTAGGCAATATACTTGTTTGTTTTGCTTTGTTTTGATTTGCTTTTTTGGTATCTGTACATTGGCCCCTCCTGTCTGCTCACCTACATTCTGGTGACTAGAGGGTTGCCTGAGTAATTGGACACCTCCTACCCCTACCATTGGTGGGTTCTTCTGCCACACATGTGCACAAACAATCTCATTATTTAAAGTATCTTATTCTTGTTCCCCCTTTCACCTATCTTTCTACCCCTATAATGTGGTGGCTTGCAGCTTCCTTGTTTTTCTTCAAGATGCATAATATCCCATTTTGTGTATGTACCACAGTTTGTTCATCCATTCTTCAGTTGATGGGCACTTAAGTTATCTCCATCTTTTTGCTATTTTAAATAGCCACTGCATAACATGGGTGAACCCTGAGCACATTATGTTGAGTGAAACTAGTCAGTCACAAAAGGAGAAATACTGCAAGGAGAAACACTGCATAGGACCACTACTGTAAAATACTAAGAAAAAAACAAAAACAAAAAAACCCATACTAAAGGGGGAGGGGGGGATTCTTTGATGGTTACCAGCATGTGGAAGGTGGGGTGTGGGGAGGGAGGGGAAGGTGGAGCACAATGTTGGGAGTAGACACAGGATAGTTTGGGTGCTGGTAAGGGGAACAATACACAAGAAGGGGGAGGGGAATGGAAAAACAAGGTGAATGGGAGATCAATTAGGCAGGTTTGCATGGGCTAAGTGGGACTGAGGTAAATAATGATGTATGCACAACCTTGGAACAACAGGGTTTCAAGATACAGGGATTGAGACATGGTTTGAATGGGCAAAAGGGGGGAAACAATGTTAAGATGCTTGGCTGTCTTTTGAATCTTGATTCTGCTTGCATTAAGTGCCATCAAGTCGATTCTGACCCTTAGTGACCCTGTGTAGGGTTTTCAGGGAGCAGCTGGTGAGCTTGAACCACCAATCTTGCTGTTCAAATGAGTTTGCTGTCTGGCGCATTAGCCCAAGCGCCACTTCAGGACTTCCCTTGCATACCATTATAAAATAGACACTTGAGGGGTAGACAAAGGAAAAGCCAGAAATATCATGATAGAAAGTTTGTAAGTCTGTCTTCTGCCTATAACTTATTGGAATACTTAAAATGGGGCTACAACATGCCCGGTGAAGGAGGCTTCCTGTAGAGCCTCTGCATTACATAATACCATGGGTGGAATCCTGAACCCCATCCAGAATCTTCTGAGGTGGGAAATCTTCACTTGAAAGGACAAGCAGAACAATCTGGAGCATCAAGAAGAACAGAAGATACTTTTTGAAAGAAAGACTGACTGGAAAAATAAAAAAAAACAATAACAGCAGTCCAACTGACTACTCCAAGAACAAGCAACTTGCTCACCCAGGAGACATCAAGGCAAGTGGTCTAGTCCCCTCAGGGAAAATCCTCTTCCAAGACTAAGACTCAAGGGAAATATATGAGCAGACATGCAGTCTGACTGGTGACCACGTTGGTCACCCATAAGGGGAAGTGAGGGTAAAACAGCAATGAAGCTGTGTGCTAAGTCCTAACATGTTCAATAGACCCGCGTGAACCCAGTGGAGACCTGGCTGTCCAGCAGTATGGCAAGACCTGGGGACTCCTGGGCCCAGAAACAGTGACAGAGGACTAGAGTGGAGAATGAAACATCCAGCTGATAAGAAGAGAGGGGATATGCACAAGAATACCCACATTTGCATATAACACCCACTTGACCTGGCTTCAATGGCTGGATGATCAGAACTCAACTAGAAGAAGAATGAAGAGGAAACAAAGAGTAATCTCATATAATTTGATGAACTTGACCTTCACCTATAGATGCAGTAGCTCAAAAGAGGAAACAAATCTTTACAGCAAG
>NW_006408529.1:162377-163654 GCF_000296735.1 Chrysochloris asiatica
CAACCATTTAAAGATGTAGCAAGAACCAATAATACTGAAGGAAGGTGCATTGAATGCATTGGTAAAGAACAAGGTTCCAGGAATTGATGGATTACAAATTGAAATCTCTCAACAAACTGATGAAGTCACTGGATGCACTCAATCATCTATGCCAGGAAATTTGGATGACAGTAACCTGGCCATCTGACTGGAAGAGATGCACATTTTTGCCCATTTCAAATTGTGGTGACCCAACGTAATGTGCAAATCGTCAGATAATAACATTGATATCCCATGAGAGTAAAGGTTTACTAAAGATAATACACAAATGGCTGCAATCATACAATGACAGAGAAATTCCAGAGATTCAAGCGGGATTCAGAAAAGAATGTGGAATGAGGGATGCCATTTACTCCATCCCCATTTAACCCTGTGTCTTCCCTTGTCTTCATCATTCTTCTACCAACCTCCTCTTCTAGTACATTGCCCTTCCCATAACCCAAGCTAACATGTGTTTACCCTCTAGACAGTGTATTACTCTCCCTACGCTCCCATCTCTGTTAATCATTAAATAATGTTTCTTTTAGCATGAAAACCTTTTCTAGAATGTTCACAATAGTGGTCTCATATAGTATTTGTTCTTTTGTGGTTGACTAAATTCACTCATCCTTATGTGGTGCTGTAGGATAAATACTGGGTTGATCATTGCAATGTTGGTTGCTCAAATCTACCAGCTGTTCCCCAGAATATGGACATAGGGTCACTATGAGTTAGAACAGACTTGACAGCACTAAACAGCAACAGTAATTCACTCAGCATAATGTTCTCCAGATTGATCCATTTCATGAGGTGTTTCACAGATTCACATGTATTCTTCGATATTGCATAGTATTGTGTGCACACACCAAAGTTTGTTAATCCATCCTTCCATTGATAGATATTTAGGTGGTCTCCACTTTTTGCTATTGTGAATAGTGCTGTTATGAATATTAGCATGCATCTACTCATATCATGATTTTATTACATAGGGATATATACAAAGTAGAATGATTTCTAGGTCATAGTATTTCCAACTTGTTGAGGGATTGCCATACTATTTTCCACATTGGTGAAACAATATTACAGTCCCACCATCAATGTACAAGGATCCCAGTCTCTCTACACCTTTGAAAGCATTTGTCATTTCCTGTTTTTTGAACTTTGCTATTAGCACTGGGGTGAGATGATAGCTCATCATTTTAATTATCATCTCTCTAACGACAATTGATGGCAAAAATTTCTTCATCTGTTTGTTGGTT
>NW_006408529.1:165434-166711 GCF_000296735.1 Chrysochloris asiatica
TAACCACTACGCTGCCAGAGCTCCTTGTTGGACTTGTATATGTACTGTTAATTACTTTGAGGAATTTCCCTTCTGTTCCCATTTTGTTGAGTGTTTTAATCAGTAATGGATATTGGATTTTATTAAATGCTTTTTCTACATTAATCTATATGATTATATTGTTCTTTTCCTTTATATCATTTATGGGATTATTTTTCTAATATTGAACTATCTTTGCATTCCTTGTATAAATAAGTCCTACTTGATAATTTTTAATATGCTGTTGAATATAATTGGATATGACTTTATTTAGAATTTTTACATTTCTGTTTATGTCGAGTATTGTCTACAATTTTCTTTTTTTAGTAATGTCTTCACCTGATTTTGGTATGACAAGTGTGATCAATATGTAAAATGTATTTGGTATTATTTCATCTTTCTCTATGTTCTGGAATAGTATGAGTAGAATTGATATCAGCTTTTCTCTGAATGTTTGGTAGGCTTCACCAGTAAAACCATCTGGGTCTGAACTTTTTTGGTTGGGAGATTTTTAATAACCTGAATGATTTAATTTCTAGTTCTAGGTCTCTTCAAGTTTTCAGTGTTAGTTTAGGTAGGTCATGTTCTCTGAACAATCTATTCATTTCTTCCAGATTTTCAAATTTGTAGAAGCACAATTCTTCAAAGTATTCTGTTATCTTTTGTGACATCACCCATAAAATTTCTTATGTCTTCTTTTTCATTCCTTAGATTTGCCAATGGTCTGTCATTTTTATTAACCTTTTCAAAGAACCAACTTATCTTGCTGATTCTTTCTATTATTTTTCTATTTTAAATTTCATTTATTTTGTCTCTAATCTTTATTATTTTATTTTCTTCTGGTGACCATAGGCTTACTTGGCTGCTCTTTTTCTAATTGTTGGAAATGTTATGTTAATGTGTTGATATGATTTCTTCTTTTTGACTGTATGTGGTTATTTCTAAAAAATGTCTTCTAAGCACTGCTTTTACTGTGTCTCAAAATTTTTAATACGCTCTGTTTTACTTCTCATTTGATTCAAGGATATTTTATTCCATTTTTTATTTGTTCTATTGCCCAGAAGTTTTTAAATAGGTGCTACTAAATTTCTATGTATTTTTCCCTTGATCTTCCTATTTTTTTATTTTATAGAATTGCATTGAGAAGATACTTTGTAGTAGTAGTAGCAGTAATGCTCAATTTTATTGTTATTAGCATGATATGTCGTTTTCCATTCTTTGATTTTAAATTTCTTTTTCTTTGTGTATAAGGTGAATTT
>NW_006408529.1:169656-172432 GCF_000296735.1 Chrysochloris asiatica
AAGTCATTGGTCTTGCAAAATTCCATCATGCTATCTTGAACAATAATAATTGCTTAGGAGATTATCATAAATAAATAATATAGTATCTAAAATGCCTGACAAACAGAAGAATTAACATTTGGTATTTATTATTACTAAACGTGCTTGCTGATTTAATCCTTTAAGTATTTCCATTTCTCTTACAACTATAATTAACATATTTCTAAAATTAATTCACTTCCTTGTCAGAGTAAACAAGATGCAATGAACACATTTAAACCTTTGCTAGGAGAACAGATTTTTCAGAATAAACATCAATTAGCAATAATAACTGCAAGGTTTCACTGGAGCTTATAATTTTGTTTAATGCCAGTTCTATAACAGTTATTTTAATCATCTGGCTCATATCCATTGAAGTAGAGTTACAATATCTTCAAGGAAGTGTGATGAGGCTGCTTTGTAGCAATATTAGTTATTTAATTAATTATTGAAATGACCATCATACAAATTCCTCTCTTGCTGTCCTGAAAATAATTTAGACTGGCATTAAATGTGCCGTCTGACTTCATAGCAGTATCCTCAACCATTGCTAATGCAAAGGAATGTTACAAAGCATGTGATTATTTTTACTCTTATTAGCTAATATTAGAGTTAGCAGTACAAGTTCAAATATCCAGCCCAACCTCCCAGCTAAAACAGATGTCCTCTGTACAGCTTCTTTGTCAAGAGGTCACACTTCTTGTTGAATGCTGCTAGTTGTGGGAAAGTTCTGAAAACCACCTATTTCCTTGTTTGAAGTGTCTCTCTACATCTAAAAATAGAGAGAAAACGTACTATTCCAATATCTACCTCCCTGAAAATCATCTCTTTGTTGTTAGTCATTGTTGTTGTTGTTAAGTGCCGTCAAGTCGGTTTCGACCCATAGCGACCCTGAATAGGGTTTCTGAGGCTGTAAATCTTTACCGGAGCAGATCGCCTCATCTTTCTCCCGCGGAGCAGCCGGTAGTTTAGAACTGCTGACCTTCAGGTTCGCAGCCCAATTCGTAACCACTACGCTATCAGAGCTCCTTTGTTAGTCATTAGGAGCTATATTTTCTCCTATCACTGTCATGCAATTTTAAAATGTTGCTGAAGGCAGTATTTGTTGTAGGGAGACATATTTTAAAATAACCTGTGGGAGGAATGGAGAACAGCCTCAGATTACAGCTGGAGCTGATAAATGAAAGTCAAAAGGAAACCAAACAATTTGTTTTTCACGCAATTGTTTCATTCTTCTCTATTTCTGACTATAATATTCTTCTCAAACAACTTGGGAGAAAAGTGAAAAAGAATATGCCACATATCTAAAACAGAATCTTAGATCAATTTGCCTGTGGTTGGGAAGGCAGAATTACCCTATTGTAAGAAAAGTTAAAACAAAGACTCTTTCTGAGCTTTTCAAGAACCCATAAAAGAATATTACAGTTCCTAACAATAATTGTAATTCAGTCATTTTGCTTTTCCAACATTCTCAATCTTGTCTTCTCTAACTTTGTAAAATATCCTTCATTTCAGTTTAATATCAAGAGTAGCATATAACAACATCTGATGGTACTTAAGAAAGAAGTCCAAGCTACATTGAAGGTGCTGGCAAAAACCAAGGTTCTAGGAATTTACAAACTACAAATTGAAATGTTTCAACAGATTCAAAACTGGAAGTGCTCACATGTCTATGCCAAGAAATTTGGAAGATGATTACATGGTCAATCAACTGGAAAGCAATCATATCTGTGCCTATTTAAAAAAAAAAAAAAAAAAGGTGAACTGGAAGAATGAAGACCTTATTGAAAAGTATCATTAATATCACAAACAATTATAATTTTTCTGAAGCTGATTTAAAAACAGTTTCAACAGTATATTGACAGGAAAATGCCAGAAATTCAACGCAGATTAAAAAGTGGATGTGGATTGAGGGATATTATGGTTGTATCAAAGGGATCTTGATTGAATGCAGAAAATACCAGAAACATATTTGCCTATGTTTCATTGTCTATAAAAAGGCATTTGATTGTTTGGATCATTTCAATGTGAAGAATTAAAATTCCAGAGTACTCAATGGTACTCAGTGGGATTTGTACATAAACCAAGAGGCAGTCCTAACAGAACAAGGGTATACTGTTAGGTTTAAAAAACAGGAAACATGTGTCAAGGTTGTATCCTCTCACCACACTTCTTCAATATGTATGCTGATAAAATCATCTGAGGATCTGGATTATATGAAGAAGAATGTGGCATCTGGATTAGAAAAGACTCATTAACAACCTATGATACACAGACAAAACAACCTTCTTGCTAAAAGCGAAGTGGACTCAAAGTACTTACTGATGAAGATCAAAGACTACAGCTTTCAATATGGATAGAGGTTCAACATAAAATAAAAACAAATCATCACAACTGGACCTATAAGAAACATCACAACAAACCAAGTAGAAATTGAAATTGTCAGGATTTCACTTTATATGGATCAACAATCAATGTGCAAGGAAACAATATTAAATAAAACGATTTATTGAATTGGGCAAATCTACTGCAAAAGATATGTCTTAAAGTTTTAAAATGCAAAAATGACACTTTGAAGACTATGATATGCCTGAAACTAGTCATGGTATTTTCAATCTAATATGCATGTGAAAGGCGGACAATGAATAAAGAAGACTGAAGAAGAACTGATGTCTTTGAATTATGATGTTGGTAAAAATTATTAAGTATACCATGGAATGCCTGAGGAATGAATAAATCTGTGTTGGAAGAAGTACAG
>NW_006408529.1:183721-186170 GCF_000296735.1 Chrysochloris asiatica
GAGATGGAGTGGTCAAGTCGCAGCATCGATGGACACAAGCGTGGCAACAGTAGTGAGGTTGGCCCAGGTTTGGGCAGTGTTTCATTCTGTTGTGCATAAGGTCACTATGGGTCAGTACTCACTCGTTGGCACCTAACAACAATTTATACCACATCAAAATGGCAGTTTTGGCATCCTCAATGGACTCAAATGATTTTCCTTTTAAATGTTCTTTGAATTTTTGAAACAAAAAGGAGCTTAAAAAGGCAAGGTCAGGGATCTAGAGTAGATGAGGTAAGGTTTCCCAGAGAAATTATCATAGGAGTGTCCTTGCTACCATCAAAGAATGCGCAGGCGTGTTATTATGATGGGAAAAAATTCCTCACCTCAATATATCTGGATTTTTCTCACTAATGAAGTTTATGATTTCCTTACAACATTTTCCTAATAAGTCCCCATGATTGTTTGCATCCTAGGAATAAATCTATCAAGGTTATCCTATGAAATCCCTATCAAAATAGTTGACATAACCTAAGCTGATGTCTTTGCCTTGAGTTGAACTGGACTAGCAGATCCCATTCAAAGCTACTGTCTCGATAGCATGTTTTAAAAAAAGATTACTGCTTTATTGAGAGAATTTGTTTGCAGCCATCAAAATTGCAGAGACATATTTGAAACTGTTTGCTTGAAACAAACTTGTGCATGTATGAACTAAAATCGTAGTACAAACACTCTGTGATTCAATATCTTATATCTAAATATTTTGTATATTATTTATCATCCATTGAGTCAGTCACAGTTATACTCAACCAAAAAAATTCTTGTCCAAGTACCATTAATATTTATATCTCAATTTAAGAAGCAATATAAAGCAATTTCTTTTCTGAGGTATAAATTGGTATTTAAATGTAATCAACTGAGGGATTTCATGATATCAATAAAAATTAGATGGCCCTTTGTAATAGCCATCTAACTTGTCTCCTGTCACCCTAGCAAACTTTTCTCCACATTGTACCCATAGGCTCTTTTACAGATTGCAAATCTGTTCTAATTATCTCTCTATATTGCTTTTATGATTACCTTATAGGTATTTATACAGACTACAATGTATCACAAGGAGCTCTGGTAGTGTAGTGGTTACGAATCGGGTTGCAAATCTCATGGTTAGCAGTTCAAAACTACCAGCTATTCTGCGAGAGAAAGATGAGGCTTTCTGCTCCCACAGCCTTGGAAACCGACTCCACAGCAAATGACAACAACAACAAAACAATGTATCACAGGATATTTCCCCTGACTCCCTTAAAACTTTATCCTGTGCTATCTTGTACCCCCCTGTATTTCACACTGATTTTTTTTTTTTTTCATTCTTTTGAATTTTCCAGGAGTACTGTAATCAGACCATTATAAACTATTTTACCTCACATTGGAATGCTCCTTAAACCCATCTACACCCACTTCTCTGACTCATTTGTACTGTTGAAGGAATACAGAAGAAAAGTTTTTATAGTATGTAGTTTATATTGAAAGTAGATAAGATTGAGAAGGGGTGAAATTCCCAATACCAGAAATCATCTTCAGTATCAGACAGTACTGTTGCCATTGTGGACCATTGTAACAATTGATGGACTTGAGCTAGGACCTATAGAAACCCATATAAACACTTCTAACAACCACAAACATGCTAAGGTACAAGTAAATTAGTGCTAATTGATAGAGGACCAAATTGAAGACCTATGTCTCTTTTTAAGATTGAAATGTGTATATACACATAAACATATACATATATACATACATATATGTCAATTTTAATTAATAACTGTACATCTAATTTTTAAATAATTATTTTAAGGTAACAGATTATATTAGCTATATTAATAAAAATATTATAAACTATTGACACAACTAAATGACTACAAACACTTAATGAGAGATTCCATCCACCAGTATATGTCATGAAATCACTTTAATAATGAAAGTGTATTACTCAGTGTAATTTTAATAATTGCCCACTCCTCAATAAATCTGTGAAAGCTAAAAGAAAACAAATTAAAAAGTAACTAAATTATTAAATGAAAATCTAGCTACTGGGGAAATAGCAAATGAGTATAAAGCTGTGCAGAAGACTCATTAATTTAAAAGAACTATCTCAGTAAAGAATGAATAATATCAAATTTTTTTTAAAATGCCAGTGTATTTTAAATTTCAAAACTGCTTACAGGGCATTTAAAGTATAATTGTCATTGATTTCTGATTTAAATTTTTAACTTCCATTTCTTGACTATGCTTTTACTTAAATTCATATGTATTTTATACCAGATTTTTTTTTCTTAACCTTGATTACACGGTAGCGTAGTGGATATGAACCAGGCTATGAACCGCAAAGTCAGCAGTTCAAAACTACCAGCTGTTCCGTGGGAGAAAGATGAGGCTTTCTGCTCCTGTAAAGATTTATAGCCTCAGAAACCCTGTA
>NW_006408529.1:186800-196439 GCF_000296735.1 Chrysochloris asiatica
GATGGCACCTATAAACAGCAACAACAAACTAACTTCTTTTTAATAAATATCTTTTCTTTAAATTCACCTATTTGTAGTATTTCTGTTTCAACACATAGATAACCAAGACAGTATGCCAGGCTTTTGTTGAACTTTTAGTATTTGTGTTTTATAAGAAAACTTATTTTCTATCCCAGCACTTTCTATTCTACTAGACAGAAAATGGTATGACAAATTTCCATCCTGCATCAAACCACTTAATAAAATAAAATGAGTTCATTTAAAAAGAAAAGGGCTGACTGACAGTGAGTACACGCAATTCAGAGATGAGAAATTTTAGTTATAATGGTCTCTTTATTTTGGCAGACATTAATTTCTTTTCCATTATGGTCCATTAGTGTTAAACTAAAAATCTCAAAGGTATTCAAGTCATGCATTTTAAATTAATTAAGTAAATGTAATTGTTTCAGCCCCCGGTTATCCTACTTGGTTGGAAAGAGAGGGAATATTATCAATTGACCTAGAATACTAAATACAAATACAGTTCTCAAAGTTAAAGTTGAGTTTGTGTTTTCTTTGAATTTGGGAAAAAAATAATTTAAGTCTCATAGTGTTACTGTTGTAGTTAAGTGAGTTCAAGTCAGTTCCAACTCATAGTGAGCCTGTATAGGGTTTCTGAGGAGGACTGGTGAGGTTGAACCATCAACCTTCCGGTTCAAACGCACTTTGCATTTACCCATGCATCAACCCAGCTGTTGTTCTTGTTAAGTGCCGTCGACTCAGTTCTGACCCATAGTGACCCTGTATAGGGTTTGCAAAGAGTGGCTGGTGAGCCTCAACTGCTGACCTTGAGGTTCAAACCGACTTTGCAGCTGAGCACATTAGCCCACAGCACCACATAAATTACGTTTCTTTCCCTTAAGAAATATAGTGGTTGTGGTGTGCTTTCCAGTAAATTCCAATTCATAGTGATCTTTCATAAGTGTTTCAGAGGCTGTAAATCTTTACAAGGGCAGAATGCCTCATCTTTATCCCAAGGAGATAAAGCTGGTAGATCCAAACTGCTGACCTTGCAGTTCGTGTCCCAACACATAACCAACTACTCTCCAGGGCTCCTAAGTTATATATTCTCCAGTGTTTGTTTTGTTTTTGTTTGTGTGACAAAACTGATTGGCAAGAACACTGGGATCCATTAAGCATTTTGTTGTTTATCAATAGTATGTGATATTAAGTGCCTTTGTTGCATAAATATGAGACCATATTAAGAGACCTTTGTTGTAACACTGCAGACATTTCCAGTCTTTGAGTCTTTCTCCCTAAAATGTGTCCTAAGGTGATTTTCAGTGGAAAAACTCACAAGCTGAGTTTCCATTGCAGAATGATAATTCTGCCAAGAGAAGAGCACACTAAGAGAAAAGGCATCAGAATTACTGAACAAAAAGCAGCACCAAAGGGACAATTAGGATTAAATTAAAAATGGAATGATTGTTTTTCTCATACATTTAGAAGTCTTCTGGTCTGTTACAAAAAAAAGAAGTCTCCAGGTTATCATTTCTGCTATTGCTATTGTTGTTGTTGTTAGGTGCCATCAAGTTGGTACCAACTCATAGTGACCTTATGCACAGCAGAATGAAACACTGCACAATCCTGGGCCAACCTCACTATTGTCACCACTCATGAACCCATTGATGCTGCCACTTTGCCAATCCATCTTACTGAGGGTCTTCCTCTTTTTCTCTGACCCTCCACTCTATCAAACATGATATTCTCCAGTGACTATTCCCTCCTGACAGTATGTCCAAAGTATGAGAGACGAAGTTTAGCCATCTTGGCCTCTAAGGATCACTCTGGCTGCACTTCTTCCAAAACAGATCTATTGGTTCTTTTGGCAGCCCATAGCACTTTCAATATTCTCCTCCAACACCATAACTCAAAGGCATCAATTCTTCTATGGTCTTCTTATTCACTGTCCAGCTTTTGCATGCATATGAGGTTATTGCAAATACCATGGCTTGGGTCAGGTGCACCTTAGTCTTCAGCTGCCATTAATTTGACTCTGACACATGATGACATTATATACAAAAATGTTAACTCAATTTTACATCATTTTCACAACTGTTGGTCTGATTAAGTTCATTATTACAGCCACTATTATTGTAAGTGCCTGCAGCCTACGGGTTTCATTTTCTAACAGTACATAAGACAATATTCATTGGGTTTTATAGGACTAATATTTCGAAGTGTATTGCTAGACCTTTCTGCCATGTCTTTGCCAGGAGGCTCTCCTGAAACCTTGTCACCAGATGTGACCCCGTGGATATTTGAAATATTTGAAATATTGCTGGTATAGTTACAGCACTGTAGCACTGTACAACCCACTACAATATGACAGAGAAACAGTAGAAATATTGCTGTACTACCATGTTTATCAAGGAACTCTGGTAGCATAATGGCTACAAGTTGGGCTTCTAACCTCAAGATCAACAGTTCAAAACTACCAACCATTCTTTGGTAGAAACATGATGCTTTCTGCTCCCATAAAGATTCACAGCCTCAGAAACCCTATGCAGGGTCGCTGTCACCTAGAACTGACTCCATAACATACCACCACTACCACCATCATGTATATTGGAGTTCTGGTATGGCGCTGCAGGAGAATGCACTTCAAAGTACAGTTGACTGTGATGAAGCTGAGGTGTAAGCTTTGGGGACCTCCATCAGCTAATGGGACACAACTCAAAGAGGAGAAACAGCTGCAACATCCAATAATAATTGGAACATGAACTGTACAAAGTATGAATCTAGGAAAATTAGAAGTTGTCAAAAATGAAATGGAACACAAACATTTGTATCCGAGGCATCATTGTGCTGAAATGCACTGGTATTGACCATTTTGAACCTGGTAGTTATATGGTTTACTATGGATTCCTGGTGTGGCCCTACAGGACAAGGTTGTTTGAATCAAAAGATTGGTGGCTCAAACTCAGAAACCACTCTTTGGAAACCCTATATAGGTCACTGTGATTCAAAACTTACTCAAAGACACTCAACAACAACATGGTTTTCTATGCCAGGATTGAGAAATTCAAGAGGGATGGCATTGTTTTCATCATCAAAAGAAAGTTTCAAGCACTATCGTGAAGAACAATGCTGTCTGTGATAGGATAGTGCTCATATGCCTACAAGGAAGACCAGTTAATACCACTATTATTCAGATTAATGCAACAACCACTAAAGTCAATGATGTGAAGTTGAAGAATTCTAACAATTTCTTCTGTCTGAAATTGATCAGACATGCAATCAAGATACTCTGACAATTATTTGTGATTGGAAAGCAAAAGTTGTAAATGAAGAGGAAAGATCAGTAGTTAGAAAATCTAACTTTGATGATAGAAATGATGCTGTGGATTGGATGACAGAACTTTGCAAGACCAATATCTTATGCATTACAAATATATTTTTTAAAAATAGTTAAAGACAACTATACATATGGACCTAACCAGGAAACCAAATTGATAACATCTGTGCAAAAAGGCAGTGGAAAATGTTCATATTATCAGCCAATGGCAAGTGCCATCTGTTTCTCATATACAATCTCAGGCTAAAGCTGAAGAAAATTCAAACAAGTCCACGATAGCCAAAATATGACTTTGAACATATCACACCTGAAAGAAACTACTGAAGAACAGATTTCATCCATTAGACACTAATGACTGAAGACCAGAAGAGTTGTGGGATGAAATCAAGAATATCATGCAAGATGAAAACAAAAGTTCATGAAGAAGACAAGAATGAAGAAAAAAAAATACAAAAACCAAAATGGAAGTCAGAAGAAACTCTGGAAGTTTCTTTCCAGCACAAAGATGCTAAAACAAAAGGAAGAAAAGAGGAGTTAAAATGGCTGAACAAAAAAATTTTGAAGGGCAGTTGGAGAAGACAGATTATTATAATGAAATAAAGTCCTAGAGTTAGAAAACCAAAAGTGAAGAAAACTCTCAGTATTTCTCAAGCTGAAAGAATTAAACAAAAATTTCAAGCCTCAACTTGAAATACTGAAGGATTTGAAGGGTAAAATGGAGTCCTGTTGTGGCATTATAGGATAAGCCACAAAAAGGTTGATTTGAATCTTTTGGCCAGAGGTTCAGATTATCAGTTGCTTCTCAGAAACTCTATACAGGGTCATTATGAGTTGGAACGAACTAGACAGCACTTAACAACAACAATTATAAAATATAGAATGATGAAGAAAGTGTCAAAAAAAGATGGAAGGAATACACAGACATTTCAAAAATAAATGGTCTATGTTGAATCATTTCAAGAGGTAATATATGATTAAAAGTCAATGGTACTGATGGAAGAAGTCCAAGCATTGGCAAAAAAAAAAAAAAAAAAAAATTAGTCTCCTGGAATTAGTGGAATACAAAATGAAATCTTTCAAGAAACTGATGCAGCACTGGAGGCACTTACTCAAGTATCCAAGTAATTTGGAAGATGGCTATCTAGCCAACTGATTGGAAGAGATCCATATTTGTGTCCATTCCAAAGAGAAGGGACCCAATAGAATGCGAAAATCCATGAACAATATCATTACTATCATGTGCAAGTAAATTTTTGCTTAAGATAATTAATAAGCAACTGCAACAGAACATCAATAGAGCACTTCCAGAGGTTCAAACCAGATTTAGACGAGCACATGGAATAAGGGATATCATTGCAGACATCAGATGGGTGTTGGCTGAAAGTCGAGAATATCAGACAGGTATTTACTTGTGCTCTGTTGGCTATGTAAAAGCTTCTGTAAGGATTACAAACAAGAAACTCCTAAGTAACATTTTTATTCTGTAGCACATGGAGTCACATGAATCAGATCTGACTCATAGCAATGGGTTGTTTGTTGTAATTCTCTTTTTGCTTTTATTTTTGGTTGTTTTTGTTATGTGCTGTCTAGTTGGTTTTGACTCATGGAGAACCAATAAGCTAGTGCTTATCCTACAGTGCCACACCAGAAAACTACTGAACAAAAATCCGTTTAAATTGTAGAAAATCAATAAGTATATGAAATTATAGAGTTCTTATATATCTCAACGCTCCTAAAAAATGAATGGTAAGTTACTAATTTCAAAATCTATTCATGTGAGATTCTTATTTTCATATTATTGCCTTAGAGTTTTGAAAGTTATTTATAAATATAGGATATTAAAATAACATTAAAAACAGTCCATAAGCTTATGTTATTTTGTGTTCACTCTCATATTTATGCTTCCTCTAGAAGTAAAATATTCAATGAGCACATGGAGGAATAAACTAGATGAACAGAAAGATTCCAGTGATTTTTGTTGTGTGAAAACCTAGATACATCAAATAAACATTTCATTCAAAAATTCTCCAAATTTGAATCAGTATTTTCTGATATGGGGGTCAGAACTTTATGACTTCTCATTAACATAGTTTTCACTTTATGGAAATATATAAACTACTTCAATAATAAAGTGAAATTTTATGGTAGCTGTCTTATGTTGCAAGAATAGCTGTAATTACTTATTTCTTCTCTGGTTGTTCAAAATCCTATCAATAGCTGGCTGAAAGAATTAATTGCATCTTGATTTCGTCTTTGCATTTATGGATTACACTTCTAAATAAAGTGCTAGCAATGAAGAAAACCATGCTAGTGTCTAGATTTACTCTTTCAGCTGATGTCTAATTAAATGAAACAAAATCAGTATTCCTATATTTTCATTGGTAAGAAGAATAAAAAAGTAATTAGAAATCATTCCTAAATGAGGCAGCATAATCCTGCATACTATAAAACAGCTCTGTACTAATTAGTTGTTTGATATCTAACAAAATATATAATTATTATAGGCCTTACTGTGTATTTTATATGTATGTTTGTTTTGTTTTATAAATAAAGTAAGGATTCTACATAATATCAAAAGAGCAAACAAGCAAACAAAACTAAAATAAAATTGCGGCAAAATTCTATATATTTGAGGTCAGAAAACTGAGCATAAGTAGTTAAATGCAACTAATCTAAACCCTGTATCCATTGTGAATAATGCAAGTTACATAATGTCGAACCAAAATGTCTCTGAAAATTGGTATACATAACCATGAATTGCTTATTCACATATAGAACAAGGGTTCAGGCAGCACTTTAGAGAAATGGACAGAGGCAAAATTGTTTGTTTGTTTGTTTTAATTCTGTAAGACCTTTCCATAAACCCTTTATGGATCACTTACTATTAAATGTTATCCATGACTAATGCAAATTAACCTCATGGTCTCTACATGGAGTGCTGGTGGCACTTTAGGATAAGCACTGGACTGCTTATTGAAATGTTGGTAGTTCAAATCTACCAACTGTTCTGGGAAGAAAGATTAGGCTTTCTGCTCCCATAAAGATTTACAACCTCAGGAGCCCTATACAATCCGCTGTTGAGGCTTTTTCTGTGAGTTGGAATTGACACGAAAGGTCAGTGAGAAAGAGAGATATGAAGTGTGTGTTTAAGAAACCTATATGTGCAATTTCCGTGTTGGTGAGTTTGTTTTTGTTATTAAATGCCGTGGCATAGGTTTCTACTCATAGCACCCCTGTATAGGGTTTCTGAGGTTTATTAATCTTGGGGAGCAGAAAGGCTCATCTATCTTCCATGGAGCAATGATGGGCTCGAACGACGAACTTGCAATTCAATATCGAGTGCTTATCCTACATTGTCACAGCACTCTACCCAGGGATATAGAATTTAATTTGCGTTGTTGTTGTTGTTGTTGTTGTTTGTTGTTAGGTGCCATCAAGTCAGTACTGACTCATAGCGACCTTATGCACAGCAGAATGAAACACTGCCCGATCATGGGCCAACCTCACTATTGTTGTCACGCTTAAGTTTATTGATGTTACCACTTGGCCATGGAGAAAATGTAATAGTAAGTGAGTCAGGAAGGATTTCTACAAGGTGTCGGTGCATAGGGGTTCACATACCAAATTTTAATGTTATTATGCTGATTCCTTTATCTTAGAAGAAATTTGGGCTTTCAATAACTTTTCACATTTAAGAATTTTGTGACATGGGACTCTTTCCCATATAGCAATCCAAGATTTTAGAATGTTTACGCAGAACAAATAATTCTAGGTGCCTTATGACCAGCTAGTTGTCCACTGAAAGTCCCCACTGTCATTCTACCATTTGAAATTGTCGCTGCAAAGTGCTTGTTCAGCCAAAACTTATATTTTACAGTTTCCTTTTCATTGAAATTTGAGTTGCAGTTATGTTGTACATTTGGGCTGACATGGCTAAGAAGTAAATTTGGCTTTCCACACAACTTTTCTATCTGCCTTTGAGAGCAAAAGACTCTTAAGAGCTGGAAAAATCATAAGATGGAAAAAGCTTAGTTTTCTTAATCACCAGATAGAAAACTGCCCTTATGTATCCCAGTGAACTGACAGATGAGTGAGAAATTAATTTTTATTGTGTTAAGCCATGGGAATTCTGGGAGTTGTTTTTATTGTATTTTGTCTTCCTTGATTCAAACAACATAAGGAAAATATTTAAGAATATAGTTTTAATACTTGTATACATTATTAAAAGAAATTCTAATAGAATCAGGATATATGTGTTTATTTAGCAAATAATGTACACTAATCTTCCTTATTTCCAAAATTAATTAAATCTTTATTTAAGATACGAGTCCTCTGCAACATCTTGTTATATATTTATATTATACGAGTGAATACATTAAACACAACAAAATATTATTTGGCTACATTATTTATTTCAATTTAATGTGTAGTGGAAAGTCATGACATAATGCAGAGGGATAAAAATAATTTCAATAAACGCATCTCCATATCTGTTAAGTTACCCCTGAGGCAGACAGTTTTCTCTCTCTTTTCAGCTTAATTACTTCCCTGATTCTTGGAAGATCGCAGTTGGAAGTATTCCCAGTGGAGTAATTGTAGTTGAAGCAAGTCTGCATTATCTCTAGGGAAATTTCTGGTGAGGAAAGAGAAAATCAAAATGTGTAAAAATATATATGTATTACCTCATTTTCACATCTCAAAACAAGATACAAATATTACATGGACAAGCATTTAGAAAGTTGTATCTAAATGTTGATACATATGGTTAGAAAAAACTTCTTAAGGGACATTCTACAAATTATTAGTTAAAATAAAGTCTCACTTTAAAAATCATTTTCCTCCGTTACATATCAGTTAATTCAAGTAGCTTAATGGTATGTAGTTATGTTTTTGACCCTTTCACAATTATAGCATTACACAGATGCTCATTGCAGATGGAAAACAGAGCTATTAGCATTAATATTTTATCCAAATGCACAAAGATATAAAGAGGAATCTTTTTAAAAATTGAAGCTTTTTAATAAATTCTAAAAAATATGGATTTTCAGACTTAGTGTTTCAAAAGCATTCATAACTTTATAATTGTTAGAATTTTCTTTCAAGACAAGGAAAATAGATGAGATTTGAGCATACCCAGTCATAAGCCAGTCCTTGTATGAAGGCTTTCAGATTGATTTGTATATAAGTCATGTGACTTTACTTTTTAAAACTGAAGTGTTCAAGTAGAATCCATATTTAAAAACACAAATTTGGTTGAAATTTGTTTGTTTGGTTTTTATTTCTGGCATTGCAAAATAAAACAAACATAGTGTTAAATGCATTTGTAAATATGTTCTTTTTATTGTTAGGAGCCACTGAGTCAGTTCCAACTCAGAACAACCTTAACCACAACAGAATTAAAGCAATGTCTAGGTCGGAGATTCAAGCTCACCAGCTGCTCCTCAGAAACCCTATACAGGGTCACTATGGGTTGGAACCGAATCAACGGCACTTAACAACAACAGTCCTGTACTATACTCACAATTATTATGTCTGAGCCCATTATTGCTGTCACTTTGCCAATCCATCTTGTTAAGGGTCTTCCTCTTTTACATTTTCCCTCTACTTTAGCAAACATTATATCCTTCCTCCAGCAACTGGTTCTTCATGATAAGTCTGAAATATTAGAGACAAAATATTGCCATCCTTGCTTCTAAGGAACAATCTGGAATAACCGTTCCAAAACCAATTTGTTCTTTCTTTTGGCAGTACATGGTACTTTCATTCTTCTTCACCAACACCATAGTTCAAATGCATAGATTCTTCTGTGGTCTTCCCTATTCATTGCCCAACTTTCATATTCATATGAAGCAACTTAAAATACCATAGTTTGAGTGAAGCATACCTTACTCTTCAAAATGACAGGTCTGATCTTGAACAGTTTAAAGATATATTTTACAGAAGATTTACCTAATACAGTACATCTTTTGATTTCTTAAATGTTGCTTCCATGGACATTGATCATGAATCCAAATAAAATGAAACTTTTGACAACATCAATCTTTTTTCCATTTATTATGATGTTAGTGAGAATTTTTTTCTTCGTTACATTGAGGTACAATCAGTAGTCTTTTATTTTCATTAGAAAGTACTTCAAATCCTCTTCACTTCTAGCAAGCAAGGTTGTGCCATCAGCTATCTCAGGTTGTTAATGAGACTTCTACAGTCCTGAGGCCACGTTCTTCATAGATTATTTCTTATTTACTCAGCATACAGATCGAATAAGTATAATAATAGAATATAACCCTGGCACAAATCTTTTT
>NW_006408529.1:197134-198327 GCF_000296735.1 Chrysochloris asiatica
CAGGACTTCATTCTTCTTGGATCAATTATCAACACTCACGGAAGCAGCAGTCAAGAAATCAAATGAAGGTGTGAAGCTTGATGGTGGCTAAGGTGAAGGTGTAGTGAAGGTCTCCATCATCAATAACTCAGAATTCCAGGCAAAAAAGAGGCAGGACAGAGCTCTAAAACTCAGACCCACAGAGATAGGAATAGCTTAAAGGTTTGAAGGTTTATAGCCTGTGGCATTTGGAGCTGAAGTAAAAAATCACATACTTTTGAATCTGCCAGGCTGGGCTCAGAGGCCTGAGCCGACATCCTGGGAGAGACCAAGAGGCGGGATGAAAAAAGGGCCACAGAGACAACACGAAACACACCGTGGGAACCTTGGGAAAAAAAGGTGCACAATATACTTTGGCAATTTTGCGTGGTTCTGATTTTATTTTTTTCTTGGGTGTTGGGTAATTGGTGCGCTCACTGTTTGCCCACCTCCATTTGGGTGAATAGAGGTAGGGGCTGAGCCGAGTGGCCATGACCCACCCTCACCGCTGATGGTTTCTTCTGCCAGGAAACCACACACTCAGCCCAAGCTGAGACATGGACAGGCCACCCATTTGGTCTGCTTTTTATCACTGATTTAAGAGGAGTCCTTGTGTAGTGCTGTGGGTTAAGGCATCAACTGCAAAGCCTTTTGAACTGCAAGGTTGGTGGTTTAAGCTCAGAAGTTGCTCCTCTGAAACCCTATACAGGGTCGCTACGGGTCGGCATTGATTCGACAGCACCTAACAACAAGGAGAGGAGGACAGAAGTAACAGAAAGAGAGTTAGGACATTAAAGACATACTTATATTAAGCTACAGATTTTTTTTTTTTTTTTTCGTCTTCCTCTTTTTCTTTTCTGGCTCCCTCTCCCTTTTTTGTTATTAGAGACTGCTGTATTCAGTCTTATTTTTGCTGGTGCTGCATTATTTTCTTCTGGTTTTTGTTTTGTTTTGTTTTTTTCTCTTTTTCCTCTTTCTCCCATTTTTGTTTTTGCTTTTGATTCTGATTTTGTTTTTGTTTGTTACCTGACTGCTGTTGTTTGGCTGTTACATAGCCTCCTTTCTGCTTTTGGAGGACCCTTTTCTCCCTATATTACACGAGAAGAGTCAGCAACTATTGCCAAATAGCCAAGCTGCAACCACACTTTACAAAATACCAAAATCCAGGCAAGAAC
>NW_006408529.1:207222-213632 GCF_000296735.1 Chrysochloris asiatica
TGAAAGTGCCATGGGCTGCCAAAAGAACCAACAGATCTGTGTTGGAAGAAGTGCAGCCAGAGTGCTCCTTGGAGGCCAAGATGGCCAAACATTGTCTCTCTCATATTTTGGACATATTGCCAGGAGAGACCAGTCACTGGAGAAGGATATCATGTTTGGTAAGGTGGAGGGTCAGAGAAAAAGAAGACCCCCAACGACATGGATTGGCCAAGTGGCAACATCAATGGACTCAAGATTGGCAACAATAGTGAGGTTGGCCCAGGATTGGGCAGTGTTTCTTTTTGCTGTGCATAAGGTTGCTATGAGTTGGTACCTACTCGATGACACCTAACAACAACAACAAGAACAACAGCAATATTTTGCTTTCAGGTGATATCAATGATATCGTTTGATGTTGTTCTCATTCTACTATGTCACCTTTTCTGAATAGGACAAATACGGATCTCTTCCAATCTGTTTTCCAAATTTCTTGACATAGAAGAGTGAGCATCTCCAGTGCTGCATCAATTTACTGAAACATTTCCATTTGTAATCTATCAATTCCTGGAAGGTTTTTTTTTGTCAACACCTTCAGCGCACCTTTGAATTCTTCATTAATACCATTGGTATTTTATCATATGTCACATTTTGAAATGGTTGAATCAAGTATATTTATAAGTCTAACCATTTCAAGAGGGTCAACTTGTAAATACACTTGGGATTGAGTGAGTCAAATTTTTCACATTTGCTAAATACCATTATTTATAAGAATTAAGAACCATAGGATTTTTCAGGAAATATATTACAATGTTAAATACTATCTTAGAAGACATACATGAATTATTTCACCACTTTGGTTTAAATTCTGGCTTTTATAGCTAGTGACACACTCTGACAGGACTTAGACTGCTGCTAATTTCACTCAAATTTCTACTTGTGGGGCTTTGCTATATTAGAAAAGTATTTCCTAAACTCTACTGAAACATACTGTCTTTGTGTGTCAGGTTACTCAAACTCAGTAAATCATCTGGGACTACTAAGAAAAGTTAAGATAGTTGTAAAAAGTTCCCCTCTAGCATTTCTTATACAGTGAGCCAATGCCATGGCTATCTATCCTCAAACATCTCATTAAAAATGAGACTAAATCCTGATAGTGTTAAGCTACTCTTCTAGAATGTTTGCTACTAACAGACAGCCACTGTTATTAATGGATACAGTTCTAAAACATCTTAATTTTCTTTGAGAATGAACATATTTTCTCTGTTTGTTTACAAAGCATTTAACTTCATGCTTTGACTGTCAAATATCTTAGAGCCAACTTTTATACTTAACCACAGCAATTGTACTGACCTTTATCACTGGTTTATATATTCTCTTATGCAATTTTAAGTGTTTTCTCTTTCTCATTTCCATTTTTGGAAGTTTTGGTGACACAGTGGTTACATGCTAGACTAGAACAAAAGGGGCCACAATTTGATGGGGAAAAGATATGGCAGTCTGCTTCTTTTAAAGATTTTAGCCTTGGAAATCAATCATTCTTCTTTAATGGTATACACATATCTCCTTATTTGGAAATTAAGTAAATGTTCTACCACAGTTTCATAGAAAGTAGCAGCATTATCTGGCTTTTTTGCTATTTCTGTAGACACAGCATCTGCTCAGTTGATTCTAGATTGCTAAGGAATGTGTTTATCTCAAGTTTAGAGACTAGCAAAGTCTATTCTGCACTTTCTCAATTAAGAATGAACATTCCTTTAAGTCCAAATAGATGGAGCCATTATCTTTGATGCTTGAATAGGAAATTGCAAAACATATTGAACTGAAGCCAGGGGAACCATTTCATTCCACAGAAAGTACAGAGCATGTAAATATATTGCTTAATGACTTGCAGGACTAAAAGCATTGGAACTCCATTATGACCAAGTTTGTTTTAAAGTTGGCTCTGTCATACAAAATTGTGTATCTTTCAAATACTGATATAGCACTAATTTCAGTTATATTCCAAAAGCAGAGAAAATTAGATATGACATAATCATTACATCGTAAAGACTGCCATAAAGTCATTTCTGAAACAGAGCAAACCTATATAGGACACCGAAGGCTACAAATCTTTACAAGTAAAGAAACTTTCATCTTTCTTCTGAAAAGCAACTGAGAGATTTGAACTGCTGATCTTACAGTTAGCAATTCAGTGTTATAAAGATTGCTGTTGTTTAATACCATCAAGTTGGTAGCAACTCATAGAGACCCTATGCACAACAGAACAAAATACTGCCACATCCTGGGCCAACCTTACAATCATTGCTATGGCTGAGTCCATCGCTGCTGCCATTATGTCAATCCATTTCATTGGGGTCTTCCTCTTTTTCTCCAACCCTCTACTTTACCAAATATGATATCCTTCTCAGTGACTGGTCCCTCCTGATAATATGTCTGAAGTATGAAAAACAAAGTTTGGCCATCCTGGCATCCAAGGAGCACTCTGGCTGTACTTCATCCAACACAGATTTGTTTGTTCTTTGGGTAGCCCATGGAACTTTTAATATTCTCATCCAAAATCATAACTCAAATGCACAAATTCTTCTATGGTCTTCCTTATTCACTGTCCAACTTTAGCATGGATACAAGATTACTGAAAATTCCATAGCTTAGATCAGGTGCACCTTAGTCCTCAAACTGAAATCTTTGCTCTTCAACACTTTAAAAATGTCTTGTGATGCAGATTTGCCTAATGAAATACATTGTTTGATTTCTTGACTGCTGCTACCATAACCGTTGATGGTTTGTTTATCCAGGCCAAATGAAGTATTTGACAACTTTCATCTTTTCTCCATTTATATGGATGTTGTTTATTGGTCCAGTGACAAGGATTATTGTTTTCTTTGCACTGGGGTACAAACCATACCAAAGGCTGTCATTTTTTATCTTCCTCAGTATTTTAAATCCTCTTCACTTTCAGCAAGCAAATTTGTATAACCTGCATATTGTATGTAGGCTGTTAATGAGTCTTCTTTCAATGCTGATGCCATGTTTTTAAAAAATATAATCCAGCTTCTTGGATTATTTGTTCAGCATATTGAATTAGTATGGTTAAAAAATACAACCCTGGCACATATCTTTCCTAATTTTAAACTATTCAGTGTTCCCTTGTTCTGTCCGAACACTGCCTCTTTGTCTATGTACAGGTTCCTCATGAGCACAATTAAGTGTTCCTTACTTCGTAATGATCCACACAGTCAAAAGCCTTTCCATAGTCAATAAAGCACAAGTAATTATCTTTCTAGTATTCTCGTCTTTCAGTCAAGATCAATCTGACATCAGCAATGATATCCCTCATTTCATGTCCTCTTCTGAAACCAGCTTGAACCTTTGGAAGTTCTCTGTCAATGTATGGTTGCAGCCATTTTTGTATTACCTTTAGTAAAACTTTGTTTGCATGAGATATCAATGATATTGTCCAATAATTTCCACATTCTGTTTGGTCACTTATCTGGAATGGGCACAAATATGGAACTCTTCAATCCACTCAATTATCAGGTAGTTTCCCAGATTTTTTAGCATAGATGAGTAAATTCCACCAGTGCCACATCAGTTTGTTGAATGATTTCTATTTGTATTCTATCAATTCTCAGTGCTTTGTTTTTTGCCAATGCCTTCAATGCACCTTAGACTTCTTCCTTCAGGGCCTCTGGCTCTTGATCGTATGCTACCTCTTGAAATGTTTGATCATCGACCATTTCTTTTGGGTAGTGACTCTGTGTATTCCTTCCAAAATGTTTTCTGCATCATCATTCAATAATTTGCCCCTAGAGTCCTTCAATACCTCAAGTCAAGGCTTGAAGTTTTTCTTCAATTCCCTCAGCTTGAGAAATACTGAGCATTTTCTTCCCTTTAGTTTTTTTCCAAATCCAGGTCTTTGCACCTTTCATTATAATATTTGACTTCCTCTTCTTGAGCTGACCTTTTTCCTGTTCAGCTGACCTTTTTCCTGTTCCTGACTTCTTCCATTTGCTTTAGCATCTCTACACTGGAAAGCAAGTTTCAGAGTCTCTTCTGATATCCATTTTGGTCATTTCCTTCTTTTTTGTCTTCTCAATGACCTTTTGCTTTCTTCCTGTATGGTGTTCTTCATGTCTTCCCCCAACACTTCTGTTCTTCCGTCTTTAGTGTCTAGTGCATCAAATCTGTTCTTCTGATGATCTCTAATTTCAGGTGGGATATATTCTAGGTCATATTTTCTCTTTAGTGGATTTTTAAAATTTTTCTTCAACTTCAGCCTGAATTTGCATATGAGTAATTGATTATCTGTTCCACAGTTGCTGCTGGCCTTGTTTTGGCTGATAATATGGAGCTTTTCTATCATCTCTTTCCACATATGTAGTCAATTTGATTTATGTGTATGCCATCTGGCAGGGTCATGTGTATAGTCATCTTTTATGTTGTTTTAAAAAGGTAAATACAATGAACACACTATTGGTCATGAAAAATTCTATCATACGATCTCCAGCATCATTTCTATCACCCAGGCCGTATTTTCCAAGTACTGATCCTTCCTTCCTGTTTGTTTCCAATCACCAGTAATTATCAATACATCTTGATTGTATGTTTGATCAATTTTATACTGAACTAGTTGGTAGAATTCTTCAATTTCATCATCACTGACTTTAGTGGTTGGTGCATAAATTTGAATAATAGTGGCATTAACTGGTCTTCTTTGTAGTCTTATGGATATTATCCTATCTCATACAGTGGTGTACTTCATGATTGACCTTAATATGTTCTTTTTGATGATGAGTGTGACGCCATTCCTTTTCAATGTGTCATTCATGGCATTCCAAACCATGTGATTGTCAGATACAAAATGGGCAATACCAGTACATTTTAACCTAGGGTATCAATGTTTATGTGTTCTACTTCATTTTTTGCAATTTTTTCTAGATTCATACTTTGTAAATTTCATGTTCTGATTAATGGATGTTTACCACTATTTCTCTTCATTTTCAGTTGTGCCCCATCAGCAAATGAAGGTTCTGAGGCTTTTACTCCATTCATATCATAAACAGTCAACTCTACTTTGAGGAGGCAGCTCTTTGCCAGTTGCATTTTAAGTGTCCTCCAACCTGAGGGGTTCAACTTGTGGCACTATATCTGACAGTGTTCCACTGCTATTCATAAGATTTTCAGTGACTAAATATTTGGAAGTAGTCCAACCTTCCTTCCTAGTCTGTCTTTGTCTAGAAGCTCATCTGAAACATGTCCACCATGGGTGATGCTGTTGGTATTCAAAATACCCATGACATAGTTTCCAGAATCACAGCAACACACAAGCCACCACAGCACAACAAACTGACAGAAGAGTTGCGGGTTTTAAAGATAAGAAAATATATTTGACCGTTTTGTGACCCCTGACATATAGTGCTCACCTATATTTTGTACCTCTGAAGTATAGTGAGAAATTGGCATCGCATTTTCATTGTGTGCTGCTATTTGAATGAGGTCTGTATAAGTGTGTGAATCTGAAGAAACAGACTGTATCTGACCAACTCCTGCATCAGAGACTCCTCAGGACAGATGTGTCTCACCAATTGTATCAAAATCCATATTTCCTCAAAAATATTCTATTTTCATTTCATTCCAACTGTTCTACATTACTGAAAACACATGGTTGAAGCAAAAAATTCCAAGCAGAAAATAATTCAGTCTTGAAAGAGTTAAAATGTTGATTACATAATTAATTCCAGTAGTAATCTCAGGGATCCAACCAGTAGAAACTTATCCTTACACACAAATTTCCAATTCCATTTGTTGATTCCAATTCATGGCGATTTCATGTTTGTCAGAACAAAGCTGAGCTTCATAGGATTTTCAATGGCTAATTAAAAAAAAAAAAAATTACACTGCTAGATGTTTCTTCCAAGGTACCCCTGGGAAATTCAAACTTCCAATTTTTAGGTTGGCAGCTGAGCACATTAACCTTTTGCAGCACTTAGGGATTTTTTTCATAATTGGATGACTTAGAAAATAATACTTTCTAGATGAGTTTTCTTTCCTTAGCACTCCTTCCAATTGGTAAATCTTCAAATTGGTTTTCCTTAAGGTTTAAATACATTAACAGTGTTATCTCTTTTTCTCTGTTTCACAGTCTTTTCTTCTCATCCAGCACCAATCCAAAAGCCATTGCCATCAAGTTAATTCTGATTCAGAGATCATAGAGGACAAAGTAGAACTGCCTGTAGGGTTTCCAAAGTTGTAATTCTTTCAGAAGATGACTGCCACATTTTTCCTCTGTGAAATGGCTAGTGTATCCAAACCATTGACCATTTACTTAGCAGTAATACTCATATGGATGCGAAAGCTGGACAGTGAATAAGGAGGATCGTAGAAGAATTGATGCCTTTGTGTTGTGGTGTTGGAGGAGAATACTGAAAGTG
>NW_006408529.1:214367-253839 GCF_000296735.1 Chrysochloris asiatica
AATAACAATCTAAGATTATATTAAGCATATTCTAAACTTTCACAATCCCAGGGAAAAATAGATAAAATTGTATATGAATATATTCAGAGAACAGTATGTTTATGACTTTGTTTGAAGTTATAATTGTAGTTTTTTTAGGGAACTAAGACTGCTCTACCCTCTGCCATCATCTTCACTTAAAGGCCAATATACTGGCTTCTGAAGAAGTTCCTTCATTACTTTGATTTTTTCCTGTCAATGTCTTTCCTGTGCAGGAAACATTTTCCCTCCTCCTGACTGTGAAGTCACATCTTCAAATGAGATGGAGGTTTTAGCTGTAGAACAAGTGCATCTTAGAAGAGTAAGGTACCTAGTGGGTCAAGAGGTAAGAAAAAAAATAAAGTAAAGGAGGTGGTATATAAAAAATGGTCTCTTTCAGAGGAGATTAAGCTAATATATAGCCTGAAATATGAAGATTTGGTTGTTGTTGTTTAGTGCCGTCAAGTCAGTTCCAAACCATAGCAACACTGTATAGGGTTTCCAAGGAGCAGCTGGTAAGTTTGAACAGCTGAATTTGTGGTTCAAACTAACTTTGCAGTCTAGCGCATTAGGCCACAGCACCACACTAGGAAGATTTTGACAGACTCTCCCACTGTCACATTTTTAGTTATCAATATCTGGCCAAATAATTATTATGAAAAACACATGAACAGTTCCACTTATACAAGTTAAATCTGCTTACTTTGTGAGATTTCCAGATAGTTAATTATGCCGATATTTAACTATGCTCATTTAAATATTGTGTGCTTACTATCATGAGATTAGTACAAAGGTCTAATCCAGCCAATCAATTAACTCTACCTGAATGGTGATCTTTTGCATCTTAAATTAATTTGAAGAAAACTGGGACATGAAATTATATTTTTAGAACATTTTGTAAAGAGCAAAATTAAATTTTACTATTTGAACCAAAATATTTGTATAACCACAATATTTATATTAGTCCTATATTCAGTCAGCAAAAAATGTGTTTATTGTTTTATGTAAACTCTTAACTATTTTGCACAAAAATACAGTTATATTTAAACTTCCAAATAATTTTTCTTTACTCCACAAAGTTGCAAAATGCATCCTATCACTTGTTTTCAAGCATACTTGTACATTTCTATCTCTTAACGTGACCAGTAACATCCGTCAAACAAAACCATGCCTTACATTTGAGGATTAAATATATCCTTGTAATTAAATCCTCGTGTTATTTCATAGTAATATACATTTGTTGTTGTTAAGTACCATGGAGTCGGTTCCGACTCATAGTGACCCTGCACAGGGTTTCTGAGGCTGTAAATCTTTATGGGAGCAGAGCGCCTCATCTTTCTCCCGTGGAACCGCTGCTAGTTTCCAACTACCAACCTTGAGGTTAGCAGCCCGATTTGTAAGAAAAGCATTTTTTTTTCCTGTGTTGTAGGATAAGCACTGGACCACAAGTTTGATTTGAATCATGAAGTTAGCAGTTCAAACTCACCAGCTGCTCCTTGGGAACCTTGTACAGAGTTGCTGTGTGTTGGAACTGACTTGAAGGCTCTTCAAAACATAGTTAAGAAATTGTGCCCTTATAACTTACCTGAAAATATTAATAAATATAGGGACCTTACCCAACTTAAGAACCTTTCTGCAGCACTGACACATCCTTATCTTTCCTCATAGTTTATGAGCATTAATGTTTGAGAAATTATGGTTCTCTAAAAAGAGAAAAGTATTAGCTCTCTGAGAGGAAACTTTGGTTTTAACAGGTACTGAGGAATGTAGAAAAGAAAAATGAGAAAAATTGATTTTTGAAAGCAGGGATGATGTATCCAGCTATGAAATAATCAAGAATAAGGATTACAACAGGATACGAAAGGAAAAGTTGCCTTAGACTTAATAGTCAAATATTTGTCATGCAGTGAGTCTGAAAATTATTAATAATAAAGTAACAATCAATATTCTATGATTTCCATGATTTAAAATTTTATAAGCATACATATAATATATCTTTTTCTGGTACTAGACGTGTTGATGCAAATTTTACCCAAAATAAATTTAGAAAGCTACATCATTAAATGTGATGAAATGGAGAACACTTATGATAAAGTAGTACATTTTCTAAAAAGCTGCAAATGAGACAATACTCCCCAGTACTTAGCAGGTGGAACATTATGTTATGAAAACTAAGCCTCCCAAATTTCAATCTGTAAGATCAATGCTACTTCAAACGTACTAGATGATATTTTTGAGCACAACGTTTTATGAGGATGAAAGGAAGCAGGGAATTAAAAAAAGGGAAGCATCAGTAACACAAACAAACTGGCATTTTTTTGGTTTCTGAAGGACATTTTCTAACTACTTTCAGTTAATCACATCTTGTTGTTAGTATTATCAGATTGGTTCTGACTTATAGCAATCATGCATAGTGTTTCCAAGGAGCACTTAGTAGGTTTGAACCACCAATCTGGTAGTTAGCAGTGCAATGCTGATCCTACAACACCACACCAGGACTCCAATAAAGTCTATTTGTAATGAAATAATTTACAATTTCTTGTTATTGTTAAGTGCCTTTGAGTCTGTTCCAACTCATAGAGACCTTGTGTAGGGTTCCCAAGGAATTGTTGGTGTGTTTGAACAACTGATATGGAATAGCCCAGTGCTTCTCCTATTTTAATGAGCAGTGTATTTACACGAATAGTGTATTTATAAGTAAACATCTGAATATATTTTTTCTCTTTGATATTTTGTGACTTACTTTAACAATCTTTTAATTTAATTTTATTATGCATATTCATTTTTCTGATCAAAGGGATAACCATTATGGAGACGTCAAAATAATATAGTATCATGAAGAGAACAAATGAAAATCAACTGTAATCCAGTTAAAATTAGTTTTAATTTTTAAAGAAAACTTCATTTTTCCCTTCCTCATCGATCTCTATTGACCTCTCTATTCCTCCTCCTCTCTCTGCTGTGTGTGTGTGTGTGTGTGTGTGTGTGTGTGTGTGCATATATTTGTAAGACAGTAAAAACTGCATATTGCGTTAGGCAAATTTGCTGCAAAAGACCTCTTTAAAGTATTATATCACTTTTTGGGTGAAGGTGTGTTTGACCCTAGTCATGGTATTCTCAATCACCTCACATGTCTATGAAAATTGTACCGTAAATAAGGAAGACTCAAACCCCAGTATATTTGAATTATGATGTTAGAGAAAGTGTTTAAAAGTACCATAGACTGTCCGAAGGACAATCAAATGTGTCTTAGAAGAATGCTCCTTAAAACGAGGAGGGCAAGACTCTGTCTCTTACAGTTCAGACATGCTATCAGGAGGGACCAGTCCCTGGAGAAGAATATCATTCTTGGTCAAGTGGAAGGTCAGTGAAAAATTAGTAGACCTCCAATGAGATGGACTGACACAGTGGCAGCAGCAATGGGCTCAAACATAACAATTTTGTGGATGATGCAGGACTGGGCCGCATTTCAGTCTGTTATGCAGAGGGTTACCGTGAGTCTTAAAGGACTCCATGTCACCTAGCAATAACAAACATAATTTGTTTGAATTTTGTTTGGTATCTTTGCTCTGGTAGCGTAGTGGTTACGAATCGGGCTGCGAACCTTAAGGTCAGCGGTTCGAAACTACCAGCTGCTCCGTGGGAGAAAGATGAGGCTTTCTACTCCCGTAAAGATTTACACCCTCGGAAAACCTGTACAGGGTCGCTATGGGTCGGAACCGACTCGACGGCACTTAACAACAACAACAACAACATCTTTGCAATAGAAGGTCCTCAGAAGTTTCCATCTTGTGTTTACTTAATATTTATTTATTAATGAAAATGTAATTGTTAATAGATGTGTGGTGGTGGTGGTATGATATCTACTAGATTATAACTCTAGTAACCCTGAACAGAGGTTCTGAGGCTATAAACATTGCAGAAACAGAAAGCTTTGTCTTCAATCCACAGAGCAGCTAATGGATTTGAAATGTTGACATTGTGGTTATCAGGCTGACATATAACCACTACTTATGAGAGTTCCTTAGTAGGTATAACATATTATATGTATATAGTATTTTTTATTATTGTTTTTGTCTATTCTTTCTTATACTCAAAAAGTGTATATCGAATATTCACTATATTGAATATTCACTATTCTGATTTCAGAGTCCTGCTGTAATGCTGTGGATTAATGCACTGGACTGCAAAGTTGGTATGAACTGCTCTTCAGAAACCTTACAAAGGGTTGCTATGGGTTGGAACCAGCTTGGTGGCACTTAACAACAACAATTCTGATTTCCATAAATATATGGAGAATATAAATAATCCTTGTATTTCTAAAGTGTACAGCTTTATGTATTGGATATTTAATGTGTATGTGTGTTTTAAGAGCTTAGTTGTGGGCTATTTTACATTATATATTTCTTAAATATACTTCGAATTCTTCACTATAACAAACACCAAAACATGACATTACTAGGTCAGAGTTAGGACCATTTATTTAACTTGATATTGTCAAAACAGTGTGCATGCCTCAGTTCACCAGGCCAGCCCTTGCACTGTTGTTCAGAAGACTGTAGTTAAATTAATATTGATTCTGAGTCTACCCTGTAATATTTCATTATGCATATTAGCACAACAATTACCCATGGCATGTACTATGGATTTTATTTTAAGAACAAACTCTCTGAATGAAAATATTAAAAGCTGTGATTCACAGTATTATCAGGTTTTCAAACTGTATATACTTTCACTATGCCAATTTCAACTGACCAGTGATGTAACAAGCACTCTAAATTCCCTTTTATTTAAGATAAAATTTTATAAGACTGTGATTCTAGCACACTATTGATCTATGCACCTACTTTAAAGATAAATTAATTGAACATTTGTTATTGTTGCTGTTGTTCTTAAGTGCTGTCCACTCTTTTCCTACCCATAAAGATGTTAAATATGTTGCCACTATTCTTGAATTGAATCAAAAATCATACTTCTAGAAGCACACAAATACAAAAAAGAAAGAAAAGAACTAAGAAATGTGAATGTCCTTCATTTTATTATCAAACCAAATGGCCTATGATTGGGTAAAAGAATAATAGAAATAGAAGGGATATTTTGTATATGTGAGCTAAATTTATAATTAATGAGTAAAATAAATATCACTTTGCAGTAATGGCATATTCATGTGTGCTGTTTTAAACTTTGAGGAACACATTCTCTGACCATAATGAAATGAATTTAGAAATCAATAACAGGAGGAATAATTGGGGGGACAAATCATGGAAACAAAAGGACAGACTACTAATAAAACTTTGGGTTATTGTTGTTGTTGTTAAGTGCCAATGAGTTACTTCTGACCCAGAGGAATGCTGTATAGGATTTCCAGGGAGCAGCTGGTGAGTTTGAGCCACTGATGTTGCCATTCAAACTGACTTTGTGGTCCAGTATTTATGCTACAGTGCCATACCAGGACTCCTTGAGTTATGTTGTTGTTGTTACTGTTAGATGCCACTGAGTCAGTACCCACTCATAGCAACAATATGCATAATAGAACGAAACACGGCCCAGTCCTGTGTCAACCTCACAAACATTGCTATGTTTATACCCATTGCTACAGCCACTATGCCAATCCATTTCAGTGTGGGGTCTTCTTTTTCCTCCAACCCTCCACCTAACAAAATATGATATCCTTCTCCAGGGACTGTTGTTGTTGTTACAGTTAGGTGCCATCGAGTAGGTACCAACCCATAGCGACCTTATGCACAACAGAATGAAACACTGCCTGATCCTGGGCCAACCTCACTACTGTTGCCATGGTTGAGTCCATGGATGCTGCCACTTGTCCAACCCATCTTGTTGGGAGTCTTCCTTTCTCTTTTTCTCTGGCCCTCCACCTTACCAAACATGATATCCTTCTCCAGTGACTGGTTCTTCCTGACAATATGTCCGAAGTATGAGAGATGAAGTTTGGCCATCTTGGCCTCCAAGGAGCACTCTAGATGCACTTCTTCCAAAATGGATCTATTGGTTCTTTTGGCAGCCTATGGCACTTTCAATATTCTCCTCCAACACCGTAACTCAAAAGCATCAATTCTTCTATGGTCTTCCTTATTCACTGTCCAGCTTTTGCATGCATATGAGGTTAATGAAAATACCATGGCTTGGGTCAGGCGCACCTTAATCCTCAAGCTGATATCTTTGCTCTTCAACACTTTAAAAATATCTTGTGCAGCAGATTTGCCTAATGCAATAAGTAATTTAATTTCTTGAATATTGCTTCTATGAGTGCTAATTGTAGATCCAAGCAAAATGAAGTCTTTGACAACTTCAATCTTTTCTTCATTTATATGGATGTTGTTTATTGATTGAGTCGAGGGGATTTTGTTTCTTTACATTGAGATGCAAGCCATACTGAACTCTGTGGTCTTTGATCTTCATAAGTAAGTATTTTAAGTTCTCTTCTTTATAAGCAAACAAGGTTGTATCATTTTTATATTGTAGGTTGTTAATGAGTCTTCCTCCAATCCTGATGCTAAATTTTCCTTCATATAATCCAGCTTCTAGGATTATGTGCTCAGCAGATAGATTGAATAAGTATGATAAAACAATACAACCCTGGCTCACACTTTCTTAATTAAAAAAAAAAAAAAATGGTGTTCCCTTGTTCTGTTCAAACAACTGCCTCTTGATCTATATAGAGGTTCTTCATGATCAAAATTAAGTATTACAGAATATTCATTCTCTGCAATGTTGTCCATAGCTTGTCAAGATCCACACAGTCAAAAGCTTTAGCATAGCCAATCAAGCACAGGTAAACATCTTTCTGGTATTCTCTGCTTTCAACCAAGATTCATTTGAAATCAGCAATAATATCTTTTGTTCTGCATCCTCTTCTGAATCTGGCTTGAATCTCTGGCAGTTCCCTATCAATATATGGTTGCAGCCGGTTTTAAATTATCTTTAGTAAAATTTTACTTGCATGTGGTATTAATGATATTGTCTGATGATTTCCGCATTCTGCTGGGTCACTTCTCTTTGGAATGGTCACAAATACAAATATGGATCTCTTCCATTAGTCAGATTTCTTGGCATAGATGAGTGAGTGTCCCCAGTGCTGCATTAGTTTGTTAAAATATTTCAATTTGTATTCCATCAGTTTTTGAAGCCTTATTCTTTGCCAATGTTTTCAACACACCTTGGACTTCTTCCTTTAGTATCATTAACTCTCAATCATATGTTACCTCTTGAAATGGTTGAACATTGACCATTTCCTTTTGGTACAGAAACTCCCTATGTATTCTTTCCATCTTCTTTTGATGCTTTCTACATCATTTGGTATTTTCTCATTATTTTTGTTGTTAAGTACTGTTGAGTTGGTTCTGATCCATAGCAACCCTATATTATAGGATTTCCAAGGAATGGCTGGTGAGGTTGAAATGCCAACCTTGAAATTCAAACTGATTTTGCAGTTCAGTTAATTAACCCACAGCACCACACCAGGACTCCTATTTACCCATAGAATCCTTCAATATTACAAGCCGAGGCCTGAAATTTTTTTCATATTACTCTTTTTGAGAAGTGTTGAGTGTGTATTTCCTGTCAGGTTTTCTAATCTTGCACCTTTCTTTGCAATATTTGACTTTGTCTTTTCAAGCTAACATTTGATTTTTTTTAATTCAGCTCTTTTGCCTCCTTTTTTCTTCCATTTGCTTTAACATCTCTACTCTGAAAAGCAAGTTTCAGAGTCACTTCTGACATAATTTTTTTTTTTCAATCTTTCTTGTCTTCTCTGTGATGCTTTTTAAACATAATCATTTCACTGGATTCATTTTCTTGGTTTGAAGATTTAGGGCCATGAAATAATTCAATCAGTAGGAATAATAAAGTTCTTAAAGTTTGTGTTCTATCTTCTAGAATTTTTTAATAGTGCCTGGGATTTTAAAAGTTTCTGAGTGCCTGTCTAAGACACATCTACTGGTCTTTATTCATCTGGATGAAAAGATAAAGAAGGAAACCCAAGAATCAGAGAAAGAATCAGATTACATTAGTATTTGTGTCCATGAGTCAGTTGTGTCCATGAGTCAGTCAATGAGTTGTCCAACTCATAATGACCCTGCATAGGGTTTCCGAGGAGCGATTGGTGAGCTTGAACCACCAACCTTGTAGTTCAAACTGACTTTACAGTTCAGTGCATTAAACTGTAGCACCACACCAGGACTCCAATTGCAAAGTTAAATTTGGATCTTTGAAAAGAATAAACTATTTGATATTGTTTAAAAATTCTTTGATATATTTTTAAAAACAAAACTGGGAGATAGTACTATAATCTACATAACACAGATGAGTATGCTTAGGGTCAGAAAGTTGGAAGAATTTTCTGAAGACACACAGCTAATTATATTATGAACCATAATTTGTTTCTTGGTCCAAAATCTTCACAAATTTTTGGACAGATTCTAAATTCATTTCAAATTAAATTATATTGGTTAACTACATCTTTAATAATTACTTACTTGAAAGGCCTAACTAATACTTCAAAGGGATCTAGATAATCATGCAATATTTATACTACCATTGTCAGATCACTAATTAGAAAAAAAGATTCATTTGCCAAGTCTTCTATTAGAGTTTAACATGAAAACAAACACTAATGAACAAAAACACTTATTCTAGAGTTGTCTGATTTCAGGTTCAATCTAAGTGAAACAACTGAGTAAAAATAGTAAAAATGATCTTGTGTTTCTCTGTCTTCAAAATAGTGTATAATAATTAAGATTGGTAAATCATATAATAAGCCATCTTCATCATTATAATGAAGACTATTTCTTCGTTCAAAAAAGCCCCACTAGGGTGAAAGGAGCCCTAGTATAATGGATTACAAACTGGACTGCTAACCACAATAACTGAATTTTATGTGATTCAAAGGTCAATCTATAGTGTTTTCCTTCTAAAGTCTATGATATATTGTCAAGTACTCCAAAAAGAGAAACAATGAAATTACAATATGCTATATCTATACAACCTAAACTGTATGTGGAATGTGGAAGAAGTATGGGGGAGATATCATGATTTTATTGATCCTCTGAAGGTAAAGAGGCAATCTCATAGGCTCAGCACTGAAGTATTTAATATAAATAAAATATTTTTATTCAACTGGTTTTACATTTATTTAAAGGTTTAATGTGATAACTTTATTTTTATTTGATTATTTCTAATAAAATCTACTAAGTTCCCTTTAAGGGGGGCATTTCTGTCTGTAGCAAAATATTGGTATCCATTTTTTTAAAGTGTTTCCTTTGTTCCTCTTTTTCTTAGGATGTAGGTGTGATAGAGCTAAGTTAGAGAATAAAATAACTGAAGGACCACATATTTAGGCATATTCAATCTCAGGTTCTCAGTAAACTCTAGACTTCTAAATGAACTAAGCAAAGTTTTCAAAATATTCTGACCTTAAATTGTTCTTTCTCATTTTCAAGGTATAAAATGAAAATGTTTGCTAATCTTGAAATTAATACATTTGATGGTATCTAAACTGATGTAAAGGGAGAAAAATTATCAGTATGCAATACTTACAGAAAGTTGAATAAGCCTCCTAATGCTCTGGTTAGATAAAGCCAGGGATTTAGTATCCAAAGAGCAAGTTAACTGTACTTGGTTTCATATCATGCCTCTTTATCTTAACAATTATAATTTTTTTTTATAAAGGGGGATATAGTGAGACACTGTCTGAATTGGTACAAATCCTCTGTACACTTCAAAAACCAGCTAAAAGCAAATAATATTAAAGGTGGTGTGCCAGTAGCTCTACTTTTGTTTGAGAAGACTTATAAATAAATGATATTTTGCAAACATTTCCTCTCTATTGGGGCAGAGAATTGAAAATCTATTTGCAAAAGTTAAAGTAATCTGAAATTCAATTTGTGGGCTGTGGATCTACTTTAGGAGCACGTGCACAAGCACCTTTAGGCAAGGATAAAGATTTGTTTCATTGTGCTCTCAGCTACCTCATTTTCTATCTTTTGGCAAATTCCAGTTTTACACTGATTTTTCTGGGAACTGTTTATGCAAATAGTGAATTGAATATATCAGTTTGAAAATACATAACCTCTTTTCATTGTTAAAATCTTCATAAATCTCTACTGTAAAAAGCGATCTTTGGCCATTTTGTGGATGGTAAATCACTTGTGAAATATAGTCTAATATTTGACTATTCTAAAAACATATACTGAAGTTTTAAGACTTCAAAGGAGATACACATTTGTATTTATTAGTAAGTGCTTTAAGTTGTCTTCATTTCAGTAAGCAAGGTTACATCATCTGTGTATTGCAGGTTGTTAATGTTTTCCTTCTGTCCTCATGGTATGTTTTTCATACAGCCCAGAGTCTCAGATTATTTGTTCATCACACATACTAAGATGAAAATATGCTACTCTGTTGTGCATGTTTCCAATTTTAAAACAGGCAACATCCCCTTGTTCTGACCCATGCACATATTGTACATGAACAAAATTAAGTGTTCCAGAATTCCCGTTCTTTGCAGTGTTACACATAATTTGTTATTCAAATGTCTTCACCGTGTCAGTAAAACACAGGTAAACTTCCTTATGGTGTTTCTACTTTTGGCCAAGACCCTTCTTACATGAGCAATAATATCTCTCATTTCAAGTCTACTGAGAATGACTTGAACTTCTAATAGTACAAATAGGAATTCTAGTGTGAGAGGATTATAAAAGAAACAAAAGAAGGCAAAAACTAAAGAGAAGAGTAAATAAAGGCAGAATCAGTGAAAATTATTCTAATTGAATTCTTTTAAGTCGAATCCTCAGCTTATATGTTCACTGAGACTTGTTCTGTCAGAAAAATGTAGAGAAGAAACCTAAGTGCATTTAACAGTGACCCAGAGACACATCAGTCAAAGTTGAGGGATACCTGAACTTTACCTACTCATTGTGGACATATTGCTAAAGCTTTCTGAATCTCAATTGCCTAATTTGTCAAATGGGTAATGCAAAACTATGAATCACAACTATTCTTCCCATAGCCCTTTCTACTCAACTGGATGAAATGATCCATTCCAATGGCCTCACAGAACTCAGACACAATACTCACAATTGTGGGGTTTATTAGGGAAGTTATTTTGTTACAGAAAGTTCATGGTCAGAAATGCTCAGGACAAAGTTGTTCTAATCAGCTGCTGATAAATATCCATAGGACACATCACTTCACCATAAGCCTCAGTCTGAAGGCACTCAGCTCTACCTCCATGGGTCAGCAAACCAAGCTCCCCCACTTAAGTGCATGTAGGCACACTACTCTAAAAGCAAGCTTCCTGCCCCAATTCATGCAGCTTGCTCTGTGGGCTGGGAAACCCACTGTTCCGTCTCTTGGTCTGGTTCTCGGTTCTGCTGCTACTGCTGCTCTTCTGCCAATCTTCTGGTGTCACACGTTTCTGTTCCTGGGTCAAGTAGGTTCAATACACAGGGATCTTAGGGTTCAAAGGACCTGCTACACTCCTGGCTCTCCTTTGTTAGTGAGATCCTCTCACATTCTGTTTCTGATATGGCTCACTTTAAACCCATAATAGAGTTAAAAGTTTTACATTTACAATGAACTCTGCTCACATCCACAGCTGAATCATATCATCCTATCAGTATCTTTTCCCACTTTTTCTTACCCAGATCCAGCAGAGCAGAAATGTTGTTTGTTGGTGGTTACAAACTATGGATGGACATTAGATAATTCACTAAATCAAAGATATAAAAATAACAGTCTAAAGGATGTCACTAACATAGTTGTTAGAATTGGATCAGAAAGAATAAAAGTATGCAATTTCATCAACTCTCAAACCCTTCTTTCCCCACTCTTTGTTGTCCATAAGCTTCACCTTGATTATCGTTTTCCAAAACGCCAGTCATATAAGATTGGCAGAAGAATCAGCCTGGGTACTTGCTTAAGTATGTATTTAAGTGCTATCATAAAATAACTGAATCTAAATCTCTAAAGGTGAGTTTTGGAAATATGCTTCTATAACAAATCTTCACATGATTAAAAAAAATAATAACTGCAGTTTGGAAATGACAAGAGCGCTACTCTGTTATCATTATACTCATCCTTTATTCAATTTAAAATAACAATAGAAGTCAACCAAATTGCCCCTTAAAAACCAGGATGGTGAGACTTCATCTTTCATACTTCAGAAGGGATCAGTCCTGGAGAAGGACATCATACTAGTTAAAGTGGAAAGTAAGCGAAAAAGAAGAAGATCCCAATTAAATGGATCCATACAGCAGCAATGAGCTCAAGCTTAATGATTGTGATGAAAGCACAGGCCTGGGCAGTGTTTCATTCTGCTGTGCGTAAATAAGGTCATCATGTGTCATCATGGACTTGACTGTACCTAACAACAACAAAATGAAACATTCACAAGGTATTATTTTTCCCCTTTTTTGAAAATTTCAGAATTTGTTTTTACACATTTCTTCATGTTCCCATTCTCTTTCAACTCTTCTTAAATCTGTTATTTATTATTATGGTGCAGCTGAAGGAAAAAAAAAAAAAAAACTTAAAAAAAAATCAATCCCAGTGGAATTCAACAGTTTGCATTATCTGTGTCTGCATAGGGCTGATAACAGGTGCAGGAAGATTAGAACCCCATCCAGACTGTAGCAATTACAATTTGGCAATTACCAAATTTATCCATACCTTCAATAATGTCAGAAGTCACATTACTCCTTTGTTGTTGTTTTTAAGTGCTGTTGAGTTGGTTCTGACTCATAGTAACCATGTATAGGGTTTCTAAGGAGCACCTGGTGAGTTTGAACCTCTGACTTTGCAGTCCAGTGCATTATTCTGCAGTGCCACACCAGGACTCCATCAGTTCTACACATTCCTATAGGGTCACTATGAGTTAGAAATGACACAATGTCAGTAGGTGGGTAAAGGAAAGCAGAGAGCTCAGAAGGACTAATGGAGTAGTATTACTATTTTATTCACTTTTTACTTGATTTTATATTTTCTACTATGCCGATCTTCTGAGTCCTCTGCTTTCCTTTACCCACCTACTGAGAAAGTGTTATTTCTGACTCAGAGCAGCCCTATAGGAATGAATAGAACCACTCTTTAGAGTTTCTGAGCTTGTAAATCTTTATGAAAGCAGATAGACTTATCTTTCTCCTGAAAAACACTTGGTGGGTTTGAACCTCTGAATTTGAAGTTAGCAGCCCATTGCTTAACCTACAGCATCACCCACCAGGTGTCAAACCAAGACTTTGATTCAAACTAAAAAAGAAAATGAAAACCATACGACAAAAAAGTACTCACTTTTCTGTCACAATCTTAAAATCCATCCTTGGGATACAAGACGTGGTTTTAAACACGGCACATAACTACAACAACAAGGTAGCTTTACTTAAAGGAGTTCTGGTAGCGTAGTGGTTACAAATCGGGCTGTGAACCACAAGGTCAGCGGTTTGAAACTACCAGCCATTCTACAGGAGAAAGATGAGGCTTTCTGCTCCCGTAAAGATTTACAGCCTCGGAAACCCTGTACAGGGTCACTATGGGTCGGAACCGACTCCACGGCACATAACAACAACAAGGTAGCTTTTGCCTTTGGCTCCAGAGAGGTAACTATCGCAGTAATTGGGTCTGTGACTTAAAGGCCACACCTGAAGATTTGTGCCGGTGAGACCAAAAAAACCTCACTTGGGAGGCTGATATACCTTTGGTTTGCCTATTCGGAGTCCTGGTGTGGTGCTGTGGGTCAATGAGCCAGACTACAAAGTCATTTGAATCACAAGGTCGGTGGTTCAAGCTCACCAGTCTTTCCTTGGAAACCCTATATAGGTTGCTATGGGTTGGAATCAACTTAATGGCACTTAACAACAACAAATGAAGATAATTTAACCTATCATTCAGCACAGGTCAAAGTAAAAACTCTAAGGCTCAGAGAAAACCCTTGTTGCTGGTGAGGACATCGACTCTCAGGTGGGTATCATGTCCTTCCTTACAAGGAAGCTATGAGTTGGAAATGATCCCATACTTCACCATATGCATCCTTTTTGTTTGAATTCTTTTTGGTAATAATATATATGTAGTAAGTTGCACATTATTTGAAGAAGAATGTGGCATCAGAATTGGAGGAAGACTCGTTAACAACCTGCTGTATGCTAATGATACAATCTTGCTTGCTGAAAGTGAAGAGGATCTTGACTGAAAGCAGAGAATACCAGAAAATGTTTACTTGTTTTGTTGATTATTAAAAGGCATTCAACTGTGTATGTCATAATAAATTGTGGATTACACTGCAAAGAATGGAAATTCCAGAACAATTGATTGTACTCATGTGGAACTTGTACATTGACCAAGAAGTAGTCATTCAAGCAGAACAAGGTAATACTGTGTGGCTTAAAATCAGGGAAAATGTGTATCTTGTTGATATCCTTTCTCCATACTTATTCGATCTATATGCTGAGCAAAAAAAATTGAGAAACTGTATTATATTAAAATGAACAAGGCATCAAGATTGGAGGTTGTTGTTGTTGTTGTTAAGTGCTGTTAAGTGCGTTCCAACTCATAAAGACCCCGTATAGGGTTTTCAAGGAATGATTGCTAAATTTGAACTGCTGACCTGCCTCAAACTGACCTTGCAATTGGTCAATTGCTTATCATACAATGCCACACCAGGAGGAGCACTCATTATAAATCTGCTATGCACAGGTGACACATCTTGCTTATCTGAAGCACATAGGAACTGAAGTACTTACCAATGAAGATCAAAGACAGCCTTCAGGATGGATGGCACCTTAAAACAAAGAAAATATAAATCCTCACAATAAGCAACATCAAGCTATATGGAGAAAAATTGAAGTTATCAAAAATTTTATTATACTTGGTGCCACAATCAGTGTCCACAGAAAGAAGCAATCAGGAAACCAGTCAATATATTGCCCTGGACAATTCTGCTGCAAAAGACTTCTTTAAACTGTTGAAAAGCAAGAATGTTACTATCATATTCCAGACTTAAATCAAGTTATTTTCCACCTCATCTGCATACAAATGTTGAACAATAAATAGAGACTATCATAGAATAATTGATGAATTTGAACAATGGTATTGATGAAGAATATTGAATATGTCCAAAAGAAAAAACAATCCTGTGTTGGAAGAGATACAGATAAAATGCTATTAAGAGGTGAGGTTGGTGACACTTCACAATACATGCTTTAGACATCTTGTCAGGAATAAACAGTTCCTGGAGAAGGACATTGTTCTGGATTGATTTGTTCTCCCCTGAAAATATGTTGTCAGTTTGGTTGGACCATGATTCTCAGTGGTTTGACAGTTATGTAATAATGTAATGTGGCAGTTATGTGATGTTCCCCCATGATGCAATAAATAAGAGTTGGGTTGCAACACATTTAATCATATCACAACACTGATCCCTTGGAAGGGAATTTCACAAGGGTACCAGATATTTTATCTTTGTTCTTGGTAGGTGCGGTCTAGTCCTTATAAACTCATAGCAAGTTTATGCACAAGAGAATGAAACACAGTCCAGTCCTGTGCCAACCTAACAATCTTTGCTGGGCTTAGCCCACTGCTCTTGCCATTGTGACTACCCATCTTGTTGGGGGTCTTCCTCTTTTACGCTGACTCTCCACTTTACCAAGCATGATGTCCTTCTCCAGGAACTGATCCCTCTTGATAACTGAAGATTGAGAGACGAAGTCTGGCCATCTTGGCTTCTCAGGAAAATTCCATTTGTATGGCTTCAAACACAGATCAGTTTGTTCTTTTGGTGGTCTGTGGTATTTTTAATATTCTCTTCCAGCACCATAACTCAAATGCATCAATTGCTGTATGGTCTTCTTAATTCATTTGCCAATGTTCACATGCAAAAAAGCTTATTGAAAATATCATGGTTTGGGTCAGGCACACTTTAGCCCTCAAACTGACATCTTTTCTCTTGAACACTTTAAAGAGGTCTTATGCAGAAGATTTGCCTAATGCAATATGTCTTTGATTTCTTGAATACTGCTTCCATTGAGTGTTGATGGTTGATAAGAACAAAATGAATTCTTTGACAAGTTCATTTTTTTCTCATATGTCTTGATGTTATTTATTATTCCAATGGTGAGGACTTTTATTTATTTACATTGAGGCACAACGCATACCAAATGGTGTACTCTCATATTTGCTTTTAGCAAGCAAGGTTATATCATCTGCATATCCAGATTCTTAATGAGTCTTCTTCTAATCCTGACTCAATGTTCTTCTTCATATGATCCAGTTTCTTGAATATTCAGTATAAAGACTGAATAACAATGGTGAAAGAATGCAACCTTGGTGCACACATTTCCTGATTTTAAACCACTCAGTGTACCTGTGTCCTATTCAAAGGACTGCCTCTTGGTATATTTACAGGTTCCATATGAGCACAACTAAGTGTTCTGAAATACTATTATCCACAATGGTGTTCTTAGCTGGTAATGTTCCACAAAATAAAAACCTTTGTGTAGTCAATAAAGCATAGGTAAACATCTTTCAGGTCTTCTCTGCTTTCAGGCAAGATTCATCTGACATCAGTAATGATATCTCACATTCCACATACTCATTTGAAGTAAGGTTGAATCTAGGGGAGTTCTCTGTTATATACTATTGTAGCCATTTTTAAATTATCTTTAGCAAAATTTTACTTGCATGTGATATTGATATAGTCTGATAATTTCCACATTCTGTTGGGTCACTTCTTTTTGGAATGTGTATGAATAAGGATCTCTTCCAAACATTTTGCCAGGTAGTTTTGTTCCAAATCTCTTGGCAAAGATGAGTTGCCTCCAGTGCTCTATTAGTTTTCTGAATGATTACAATTTGAATTCCATCAATTCCTGGAGCCTTGTTCTTTGCCAGTACCTTCAATGTACCTTAGACATCTGCCTTCAGAATCACTGGCTCTTGATCATAGACTACCTCTTGAAATGTTTGAAAATCTACCATTTCTTTTTGGCACAGTGTCTCTGTTCTTTCCTTCCATCTTCTTTTGATGTTTTCTGATTCATTAAATGTTTTGCCCATAGGACCTTCAATTTTGCAAGTCTATAATTTCTTTCTTCATTTCCCTGAGCTTGAGAAATGCTGAGCATGTTCTTCCCTTTTGGCTTTCTAACTACATGTTTTGCACATTTCATTATAATATTTGACTATGTCTTTTTGAGCTGCCCTTTAAATTTTTCTATTTAGTTATTTTATCTTTACATTTCTTCCATTTGCGTTAACATCTCTACAGTTGAAATCAAATTTCAGAGTTTCTTCTGAGTGCTCCTTTTCATTCTTATCATTTTAATAACCTATTGCTTTTTTCTTGTATGAATATCTTGATGTCATCCCTCAACTCTTCTGGTCTTCAATCATTAGTATCTAATTCATTAAATCTGTTCTAGAGATGTTTTCTAAATTCAGGTAGGATATGTTCAAGATCATATTTTGGCTTTTGTGGACTTGTTTAAATTTTCTCCAGCTTCAGTCTGAAATATGAGAAATTGAATGTCTGTTCTACAGTCTTCCCTGACTTTGTTTTGGCTGATTATGAAGCTTTTTCCTATTGCCTCTTTCCACAGATGTAGTCAATTTGATTTCTGTGTTTTCCATCTGGTGAGATCCATGTGTATTTTTGTTGGTGATGTTAGGTGTCATCAAGGCAATACCAACTCATAGTGACCCTATGCACTACAGAACAAAACACTATCCAGTCCTGGGTCAACCTCACAATTGTTGCTGTGCCTGATCCCATCACTGATGCCATGGTGCCAATCCATCTCATTGGGAGTCTTCCTTTCCTTCTCTGACCCTCCACTTTACGAAACCTGATATCATTCTCCAGTGACTGGTCTATCCTGATAATATGTCTGAATTATTAGCCATCCTGGCTACCAATAAGCACTCTGGCTGTACCTCCACCAGCACATATCTGTTTGTTCTTTTGGCAGTCCATGGTGCTTTAATATTATCATCCAACACCATAACTCAAATGCATCAATTTATCCACAGTCCTTCTTTAACTGTCTAATTTTCCCATGTATATGAGGTTATTGAAAATACCAAGGTTTGAGCTGGGCGCATCTTAGTCCTCAAACTAACATCTTTGCTCTTCAATACTTTGGCAGCCAGTTTGTCTAAGGTAACATATTGTTTAATTTCTTGACTTCTGCTTCCATGAGTGTTGGTGTTTGATATAAGCAAAATGAAGTCTTTGACAACTTCAATCTTCTCTTTATTGATATGGATGTTGTTTATTGGCCCATTGATGAGGATTTGTGTTTCCTTTACACTGAGGTGCAAGTCATACCAATACTGTGTTCTTTGATCTTCATCAAAAAGTATTTTGAGTCCTCTTCACTTTCAGCAAGCAAGGTTGTATTATCTTTATATTTGTTGTTGTTGAGTGCCGTCGAGTTGGTGCCAACCCATAGCAACCCTGCACAGGGTTTCCGAGGCTGTAAATCTTTACGGGAGCAGAAAGCCTCATCTTTCTCCCGTGGAGCAACTGGTAGTTTCAAACTGCTGACCTTGAGGTTCGCAGCCCAATTCGTAACCACTACACTACCAGAGCTCCTTATATATGGCAGGTTGTTAATGAGTGTTCTTTCAATCCTGATGCCATGTTTTCCTTCATACAATCCAGCTTCTCAGATTATTTGCTCAGCATACTGATTGAATAAGTATGGTGAAAGAATACTACCCTGGTGCAGACCTTTCCTAATTTTAAACCATTCAGTGTTCCCTTGTTCTGTTTGAACAATTGCCTCTTGGTTTGTGTACAGATTTCTCATGAGCACAATTAATGTTCCAGAATGCTAATACTTTGCAATGTTGCCCATAACTTGTCATGATCCACACAATTGAAATCTTTTGTGTAGTCAATAAAGCACAGATATTTCTGGTATTCTCTGCTCTCAGCCAAGACCCATCTGATGTCAGCAAAGATATCTTTAATTCCACATCCTCTCTGAATCTGGCTTGAACACCTGGAAGTTCACTGTCAGTGTATGGTTGCAGCCATTTTAAAAATCACTTTTAGTAGAAGTTTACTTGTATGGGATATTGATGATATTGTCAGATGATTTCCACATTTTTGGGGTCACTTCTCTGAAATAGGTCCAAACACGGATCTCTTCTAGTCAGTTGGACAGGTAGTTGTCTTCTATCAGGAGACAAATGCTAATGCTGGTACTTATTCCACATGTACCTGAAATACCAGCAGGGTCACTCATGTTTCAGAGTTTTCAGTGGAGCTTGCAGACAAAGATAGATTAGGGGGAAAAAGCAGTAGATACTTGTGAATTGGTATCCCTGAAAAAGTTATAAATAGCAGTGGAAACTTGTTGGATACAGAACTGGAAGATATGTATCTTTCAGCTGGAAGGCTATGAAAATACAACTGTGGAAGAGCTGCATGCTAACAAGAGTTGACTTTACTGACATGAATTGAGCATAGCTTTTGGAACTCTTAGTTGTTGATGGGGTAAACCACAAAATGAGAAGAAACAACTGCAAACATTAAAAATTTTGAATGTAAGAATTATGAATCCAGGAAAATTAGAAGTCTTTAAAAAATGAAAATGAGATCTCAAGAAGATGAAGTACAGTATTATAATGAAATGTGCAAATCCTGGAATTAAAAAAAAAAAAAAAGAAGAAGAACATGCTTAAAATTTCTCAAGGTGAAAGAACTGGAAAAAAATCTAGCCTCAGTTTGCTATATTGGAGGATTCTAGGCAAAATTTTTAATTACATTGAACAATATAAAGAAGATGAAAGGAATACATAGAGTCACTGTGCCAAAAATAATTGGTCGATGTTTAATCATCTCAAGTGGTATAATCTAATCAAACACCGATGGTCCTGAAAGAAGTCCATCTTGCACTGAAGGCATTGGCAAAAAACAAGTTTCTAGGAATTGACAGATTAGAATTTGAAATGTTTTAACAAAATGATGTAGTGTTAAACTATGACAAGGTTACTGGTCTATGCCAAATCAGTTAACAGCTCACTGCTCAATTGATTAGAAGACATCCATATTTATGTCCAAATATGGATATCTTCCAAGATTAAAATACGATGCAAGCCAATACATTTCAGTCACCTGACATGCATGGGAAAGTTGGAGAATAAGTAAAGAAGCTCATAAGAAGAGATGCATTATTAAGATTATGGTGTTGGAGAAGAATATTAAAAGCACCATGGACTGCCAGAAGACCAAACAAATCTTTCTTGGAAGAAGTACAGTCAGAATGATCTTTGGAAGCGAGGATGGTGAGGCTTTGTCTGTCGTACAAGTTTTCAGGAGGGACAAGTCCCTGGAGAAGTACATCATGCTTGGTAAAGTGAAGAGTCAGAAAAAAAGAGTAATGCCTTCAAGAAGATGGACTGCCACTCTGGAAGTAACAATGGGTGCAAACATAGCAATTGTGTGGATGGTACAGAACAAAACAATACGTCATTCTGTTGTGCATAAGATCACTATGAGTCAGAACTGACTTGAGGGCACCTAATGACAACACATTTATATTAATGTTATTAACACTGAAATAAACTAAGTTTTCACTAAAGAACTCTATTGGATCTGTTTGTTAGGTGTTGGGCTACTGATAGCACAGCTGATGGGGCAAAACAACTAGCTGATCTGCTGAGGAAAAATTAAGCAGTCTGCTCCTATAAATAGTTACAATTCCAGAAATCCTATACAGGACTGTTTATAAGTCAGTGTCAGTTTAACAGCAATGTGTTTGTAGTTTTTGGAAGGCTCTTACTCTACATTGATGCACTTAGCACATTCTACATATGCTATTCAAATTAATCCTCAAAATGTAGGTTAATACTTTGAAGGCAGTTATAAGAAACAAGGTGCAGAATCTGAGCGTTGTGCAACTAGTTTGCCTGGATTCAAATGCTGGATCCCACACTTCCTAGTCATACTAACTTGGGAAAATTGCCCAAGTTTTCTTTGTTTTCCTCACCTTGGAAGTCTTTGTTTTCCTCACTTTGGAAGTCCAAAGTGCATTGAAAGAAGTGGCAAAGAACAAGGCACCAGGAATTGATAGAATAAAAATTGAAATCTTTCAGGAAAGTGAAGCGGCACAGGAGGCACTCACTCATCTCTGCCAAGAAATATGGAAGACAACTGTCTGGCTGACTGATTGGAAGAGATCAATGTTTATGCCCATTCCAAAGAGAGGTGACCCAACAGAATGCGGAAATCATCGGACAATCTCTTTGATATCTCAAGTGAGTAAAGTTTTGCTACAGGTAATACAGAAACGGCTACAATCATACATTGACAGAGAACTTCCAGAGGTTCAAGCTGGATTCAGAAGAGGCCTTGGAATGAGGGATATCATTGCTAATGTCCGATGGATCTTGGCTGAAAGCAGAGAATATCAGAAGGATGTTTACCTGTGCTTTATTGACTACACAAAGGCTTTTGATTGTGTGGATCATGACAAGCTATGGACAACATTGACAAGTATGAGTATTCCAGAACACTTAATTTTACTTCTAAGAAATCTGTACCTAGACCAAGAAGTAGTTGTTCAAACAGAACATGGGAACACTGAATGTTTTAAAATTGGGAAAGGTGTGAGACAGGGTTATATTCTTTCACCATACTTATTCAACCTGTATGCTGAGCAAATAATACAAGAATCTGGGTTCTATGAAGAAAAACGTGGCATCAGAATTGGAGGAAGACTCATTAACAACCTGCAATATGCAGATGATACAACCTTGATCGTTGAAAGTGAAGAGGACTTGAAACATTTACTTATGAAGATCAAAGAGCACAGCCTTTGATATGGATTACATCTCAGTGTCAAGAAAACAAAAATCCTCACCACTGGACCAATAAACAACATTCTTATCAATGGAGAAAAGATTGAAGTTGTCAAGGACTTCATTCTTCTTGGATCAACTATCAACACTCGCGGAAGCAGCAGTCAAGAGATCAGATGACGTATTGCACTGGGCAAATCTGCTGCACAGTAACTTTTTAAAGTATTGAAGAACAGAGATGTCAGCTTGAGGACTAAGGTGCTCCTGACCCAGGCCATTGTGTTTTCAATAGCCTCATATGGATGCGAAAGCTGGACAGTGAATAAGGAAGATCGTAGAAGAATTGATGCCTTTGAGTTGTGGTGTTGGAGGAGAATACTGAAAGTGCCATGGACTGCCAAAAGAACCAATAGATCTGTTTTGGAAGAAGTGCAGCCAGAGTGCTCCTTGGAGGCCAGGATGGCTAAGCTTCATCTCTCCTACTTTGGACATATTGTCTGGAGAAACAATCGTTGGAGAAGGATGTCATGCTGCATAAGGTGGAGGGTCAGAGAAAAAGAGGAAGACCTCTAACGAGATGGATTGGCCAGGTGGCATCATTGATGGACTCAAGTGTGGCAGCGGTAGTGAGGTTGGCCCAGGATTGGACATTGTTTCATTCTGCTGTGCATGGGGTCGCTATGAGTCGGTTTCGACTCGATGGCACATAACAACAACAACAACATTATATCACACTGGTTCTTTACTGGTGAAAGCTTAATAATTACATAGCTACACATGTGAGTAACAAGTAAAAGTGGAAGTGTACAGATGGAGACTGAATTTTGATTCACTTACATCAGAGGCTTTTGATTCACTTACATCAGAGGCAAAATTTTGATTCACTTACATCAGAGGCTATTACTGATCTCATGTGGAGCTCTGGAATTACAGAGAAGACTTACATAGACTTAGGGGGCTGATATAATAGTGAAAGATAATTCGGTATAATTTACTTGATCTGACTTTTCTGTACACAGTCTTCATTTAACACCCATGATACAAGTCTCTGATTATAGTCTTCTAACCTCCTACACTTTGAAAGAATATTTTTTTTGTTATAGTTAAAGCCATCCATTTGTGGTATTTCTGTAATAGCAACACTAGTTAACTAAGACACCAAGCTACTGTGAATGGAAAAATGATCAAGTAATATAATTGAATAAAATATCTCAAAAGACATCTTGATAAGACAAAGTAAAGTATTACAATAAAATATTCAAAGGCCTGGAGTCAGAAAAACACACTCATAATTTCTCAAGCTGGGTAGTGTTTTGTTCTGTTGTACATAGAGTCTCTAAAAGTCAGAACTAACTTAACGACATCTAACAACAACACCCATCATCTTCTTCATAGGTGATTGACTGGAACTATGTAAATAGGGTGTACGAGATGCTAGTAGTTGTATTGGTTGGTTTGGCCATTCTGCTAGGTTAAAATGAGCCATCTCAGAAGTAAAAATGGGGAATCTCATGACCATCAAGAAAGAAGGGCCAGGAATAGAGTGAGTCTTTGGACACTGATATTCTGCACATTGAACCTCCTTGATCCAGGTACAGCAAACTGTGACACCAAAGAAGTGACAACAGCAGAACCAAGAGCCACAGCACAGATAGAGTTGTGGGCTTCCAGGTCTATTGAGAAACTCTTTGTGAAATGTGGTGCCCCCAGGTGCTTAATTGAGGGAGCTAATTTTACAGAATCATGGGTGCTAGAGCTGAGAACCTTCAGGCTTATAGCAGAGTAGAGTGCCCCTTTGAGATTTACTGACAGCACTAAATGTGCTTGGGCTCCCTTGTGTGGTGCTGTAGGATCAGCACTGGACTATGAACCATAAGGTCAGCAGTTCAAACTCACCAGATGCTGCTTGGAAACCCTGTAAGGGTCTCTATGAGTCAGAACCGACTTGACGGCACTTAACAACAACAACAAAGGAACTCTGTAATACTTACCTGAACAGAGGCCAGAGGGCTATGTGGCCCAAAATAAGAGAAAGATGTTCTTGCAGTAAGGTTGAGAAGTGACACTTATGACTGGAAACCTGCTATTTCTTGATTTGTTTCAGATTCTGAATCTTACACTATTCAATTTGGTAAAACAAACAACAACAACAACAACAAAAAAAAAAACCCCACATAATTGTAGACATTATCTGTGAATTGAATGTTGCCATCACAGCAGATTTTCTTACCCAGAAGTAGATGTTGTGGGAGAGATGACTGGTGTTAGAACAATATAAAGGAGGGTGGAGGGTAGAGCCATGTCTGTTCTTCATATTATAGGTATTAACGTTGCCTGGTGATTCTCCTCCTATCCCCTTTTGAAGCCAGAGGAAGTCAGACATTGCCTTCACATCACTTTTGCAAAAATGTGCTGACTGACTTCTATAATAGCTTAGACCTTTGATAATTTTATGAAAGTGGTATCTGATTGCTGTTGAGGTGTGTAAGTAATACACTTAAGAAATACAGTGAAAAAGTGGCAAGGTGTAAATATGAGATAATCTCTATAAAGGCATAAAAAAACAAAAACAAAAACAAAAACTTATTTCTTGTAGACATTAGACAGGAAAACCCCAGGATATAAGAGGAAAGATAAGGTTACTCAAGATAAGACTGGATTTTCACATGTAGCAAATGTGCTGTTTATGGTCAAAGATCTATTTGGGAAGAAGTTACACCCTGAGACTTGGAATGGGGACAACTGAATTTATGTTGTAATGAAAAATAAGTTGGATAAAGAAAAGTTAATTGACACTTTAATACCCTGGTAAGCATCAGAGAGCAGCGTGCTAGCCTACCACTAGGGTGTTGCTCTTACAAAATTGAAAATATCTATGATCATGACAGAAATAATAGTAATGGGAGAATTTCCATACTAGAATACTGGCCATGTTGGAGGACACATACTAAACAATCCCAGAAATCTAATTATATTCTGGACAGGGGTAGAGAGACACAGAGAATGCTCTTGCTCACTAAAATAAGAATTACACTGGAAATAGATGGAGGCACTACCAAATTTAAGAAGCCTATAGCTATCTTCTTTGACAAGGATTAAAAATAAGAGCTAATACAATAGAATTGAATGGTTTAAGAAGAACTGAAGAGTTGGAGTTCAATTATCCTTAAATACCTTCTGTTCTCATGAAGATTTTCTGTGTTGGAAACATTATATAGTTTCTCTATGAGTTGGAACTGACTTGCAGGCATATAACAACAACAGCAAACCTTAATAAGCAAGAAGATTAATTATGCTAACAAGCATTAAGTATAGAGTAGCAGTTAGGTAGCCAAATCCTCATAGACTCTAGATGCAAGATAGATGGAGAGTCAAGGGATGACTGTGTAGACATACCAAAAAATAAATCAAGGCTGGATGATCAGGAATCTGAGGGTAGCTACCCCAACAAGCTGTAATTCTGTCCCAGTCTCTTGATCTGAGTCTGATTTTCAAATCTATAACATAATGATTTAAGATTTTGGGTCTAGATGATGCCTATATACTTCAACAAGTGTATATGAAAATGATTTTTCGAGTCTTTTCTCAAATGAAATATAGTCATTACCTGAGGTTTTAAAAAAAAACATGGAAGAAAGAGAAATGTCTAGCTATTTTAAGGATTATTGGACACAAGATATGATTTGACAGTGATATCATACATTCTCAAGTGTCATCAATTTGAAGATAGAAACATCAAGATCAAATAACTAATGAAATCCTGGTTTAGATCTGGCTCACAGTAGGTCTACAGATGCAACCAGTGATCATTTCCACAGTTCCTACATGTATAACAGCAATGAACATAATTGGAAATTGGCAGAGTCACTGTATTTTTGTTTTAGTTTGCATGTGTGGTAGAGGCTATCACAGTGAGAAAATCAAATTTAAATGTGTTAGTCTTCCCCAATCCCTAGACATTGTGTATGTGCATGCGTGCATGTGCACATGTATGTGCAAACAATCTCTGAGAGAATGGTATGAATTAGTGTCATCCCTAAAGACTTAAAGGTGTGATAGGAGCCCCAAAACTAAACTCTGCTGTCAAATTGATTCTGATCCATAGAAATTCTATCAGATAGAGTAGAACTATTACATTCACTATATACATATTATTTCATTCACATATTCATACTATATACATATATTTAGGGTTTCCAAGGCTCTAAATCTTTGCAGAAGTAGATTGCTTCTTATTTCTCTCAGATGGTGGGTTCAAACTGTGCACCTTTCTATGAGAAGCTTAATGCTCAACCCACTGTAATATTTGTTCCCAAATGAGACAAAAATAAACATAAGGGGAATTCTGACAAATAATACTGGACTGTCTAAACTCAACTAGAGAGTAATTCCAATATCAATCTCAAAGCCAGATATTGTATTTTTACTAGAGTTGAACAGCATGACTTGAATGTGGACATTGATCTGAAGAATGCCTGCTTGTCCTCTGAGAAAGGATGCTCAGAAATGGTTCCTAACTGTAGGGAATGCATACAAGTACCTATTTGTGTGTTTCTATCAGCATTATGCTAATTATTCCATAATCTGCTATAATAGAGTCTAAAAGACCTGGACTGTCTGATAGTTTCATAGAACATCACACTGGTCATCTATGTGGATAAAATTGTATTAACAGGTATGATACACAATATACACACTGGAGACATTAGCAAAAGAGGTATGCTCCATAATTTAGAATATAAATCATGTGAAAATTCCAGGGATATTTGAAAAGATCCAATGATTTATACACATTACATTCTCTCTAATATAAAAAACAAATTATTGCATATTGTATCTTCCACTATTCACAAGAAAGAATCATACCGAGAATTTTGCACTTAAAAATTCTCCCTTACCCTTCTACCAAGTTACAAAGAAGACTTCAAGCTTTGTGTGGGGCTTAGAAAGGAAAAGACTCTGCAGTAGGTTTTGTCTACCTGAGTGGAAACACCTCTGCCACTTGATCCATATGACCCAGCAAACCCTATGGCATCACAAGCCTCACATGAGGAAAAGGATTGTCTCAATGGCATGTCTCAATGAGAGACCATCGACAGTTATGCCATCTGCATCATAGATATATACAGACACTCTTAGGAAAATAGCTTCTGCCTAAATGTGAAGAGGACAGGCATACAGTTATTAATGGTTAATATTCATAAGAATCTATCTACCCAAAAAGTCATAAGATTGGATAGTGTCAGCAGAAATACATTGATAGTTTTAGGTGTCATATCCAGTACCAAGTACCAACAGAGACAAATGCACAAATAAGCTAATGAGTAGGTGACCTACTTCCTTATGTCATCTTCTACCATTATACAGGTGTCCATCTTTACTGTTAATTAATGAGATAGAGATGAGGGTATCTTGTGACTACCTGCAAGAGAGATACAGTGACAGAGCAGCCTTTTAATGGAAATTAAATAATATTAGAAAGACATAACCTTTTAGTTTGTAATATGATAATGGAGGAATGACCATTATACGGTGCTGTGTCCTCAATGCATAGAACTCATCTTGGAAGCAAGAGGTTAAAGTTGGCATGACTCCACTTATCCTTACTCCAGTAACTTGTAAGGGAATAGGTAAATACCCATCTCCATAGCGCTAAATTCTGAGAGTCTGAAGATCCTGGATTTCAAAGGAGAACACTACTACCAGGAGATAATCACAGGGACCATGTATAGGGTTTCCAAAGAGAGGCTGGTGAGTTTGACCCACCAATTTGTGTTTCAAACCAACCTTGTAGTCCAGGACTTATCTTACAGCATCGCACCAGGACTCCAAATAAAGTTGGTAGTGTTATTTTATTCTCTAAATGTAATGATACCACAGAACTAACTGCACAGTCAAGTTCTACAAAATGCTCTGTGGATACGATTTGAAAGAGGTATTTATATAGAATAACATCAACAAAAATTATGTAATTGGTCCATTATATTTACTAATTTCTGTATATTTTGAATATTTTATCACTAGTTAAATTCAGATACCAGCACATTCATTTTCAGAGAAGTGAAGTAACTCACCAATAGTCACCCTGGAGTCAAAGACAATCTGTTGCTCCAACTCTGGCTTGAACAAACATAAGGTTTGCAGCCACAAGATGGATTAAAATATTGGGAATATTTTAAATAATTGAAACCAATATGGACACAATATGTCACTTTAATTGTGATCATAACTTCATTCAGTGGGAATAATCATACTGTGCTCCTCAATTAAAAAAACAGCAGGTTCCTTGATTTCTCTAACCATTTAAAACTAATTTAAAAGGCTTTTTGTTTCTTTTCTCATTAAAAGTAATTCATTTTAATAATTAGAATGCACAGTAATTAGGATGTTAGAATGTCTGCAATAATTAGAATACCAGTAAAAACTCTTCTCCCTTTCTTTCAGTTACAGTGTTAAGGAGTAGGGTATGGGGATATGCAATGATATAAAAGAGTTCTTGAATAACTGAATGACTTTGAACTCTTGGTTTTCGGAATGGGGAAAGCAGAAAAATCTGTTGAACATGATTACTTGCATGTATTCTTCTATATAACCATTATGTAATATTATGATATTGTTCCAGTTTTTCAGACATTAATGTGTCATCTCTCTTTGGAATGGTTACAAATATAAATTTATTTCAATCAGTTGTCTAGGAAGATGCCTTCCAAATTTTTTAGCATAGATGAATGAGTACCTTTAATGATGCACCAGTTTGCTGAAATATTTAAATTTGAATTCTATCAATTCCTGGAGTCCTGCTTTTCAATGGAATTACAGTCTTAGGCATTTACCCAGAAGAGTTTAAAAAATGTGCACGCACACACACACAACTGCATGAGCACGTTTTAGCATTTTTTTAATAATTGTGGAATTTGCAAGTAGTCAATATACCAATAAATAGGTGAATGAATAAACAAACTTTGGTTCAGACATACAAGGCAGTATTATTCAACAGTAAAAAGAAATGAGTTATCAAGCTATGACAAGACATGGGATATAGTTAAAATGCTAATTGCTAAGTGAAAGAAGCAAGTCTGGAAAAACTACATACTGGGAGGTTTCAACTACATTACATCCTGGAAAAGATAAAACTCTAAATACAGCAAAAAGATCAGTGATTGTTATGGGTTAAGGGGAATGAGGAGAGATGATTAAGTGGAGCACAGAACACATTTAGGGCAGAGTACTAGTAGTGATTGTTGTTAAGTGCCGTGGAGTCAGTTCCAACTCATAGTGACCCTGCACAAGGTTTCCGAGGCTGTAAATCTTTATGGGAGCAGAAAGCCTCATCTTTCTCCTGAGGAACAGCTGGTAGTTTCCAACTGCTGACCTGGAGGTTCGCAGCCCAATTCATAACCACTACACTTTCAGAGTTCAACAGTTCAAGGTCAACAAGAGCTCCTTGGAAACCCTATACAGGGTCTCTATGGATCGGAACCGATTCGAAGACACTTCACAATGACAACTAGTAGTGAAACTAATCTGTATGATACTCTAACAGTGGCCACATAATACTATGTATTTGTCAAAGCTCATAGGACTATGCAATATAAAGAGAACATTAGTGTAAACTATGGACCTTAAATAATAATAACTCGTGAACAATGGGGCACTGTAGACAAAGCACTGTATCTCAAGGTTGGTTTGAACTGCAAAGTAGAAGGTTCAAACTCACAAGCCTCTCCTTGGAAACCATATACAGGGTCACTATGAGCTAAAAAGACTCAAGCGTACTTGACAACAAACAACAATATAACTAAAGTACCACAAGAATGCAAGATAAAATTATAGGAGAAATCATTTGCAGGGAGAGGAATGTACCAGAAATCTGGTTTCTGCACATTTTTCTGTAAATCCAAAATTGCTCATAAAACAAAACACTCTTTAGAAGTAAATAAATGAGTACATTTTGCTTAAAACACAAAAATTCAAAACAAATAGTTAATGTGCAAAACATGATAAATGTAAAAATATTACACCTAAGTCATTTTTCAAGCAATTTTTGTAGTCCTTATCTTTCTATAAATAAATTCATACTCCCAGTATATAGAAATACTTTATGCAATTATAATTGCTTTAGATCCACTCTTCTGTGTATTACTTCAATATCTTGAAGATCCTCTAACACCAATACATGTAGATGTTCCCTATTTATTTAATAGCTACATTTAAAGGACATAAAATACTTGTTAATTAAGCCAATCCTATTTAATACTTATTTAGGTCATTTTCCTTCTTTTTCTGTAACTAGTTTGTAAAAAACATCCTTTGGTATGTGTCTTGGGAGACATGAAAGAATGTTCCTGGGATAAACTTCTAACTGAATTGCTGTGTCAATGAGGACATTTTGATTTATTCTGAATACTATCTTATTGCCTTCTACCAAAGTTATACCACTTTATTATTCCACAGTTGCTAATAAAACTAATAAAGTTTAGCCATATTATCACAAATAGGAAGGCTATCAAATTTCTACATGTTGGCAATTCGGAAAAAGAATGGAGTATCCTTTCTTATTTCTATTCCCTCCATGGATTTGTTTTAGTGGCAAAGATAATTTATCTCCTTCTCCTCTTTTTATTTTTGTAATGGTTTTTAAACTTTCTTTCTTTCTTTTTTTTATCCAAAAGTACCTTCTGTAAACTGTTGAAATCAGTCTTATATCTACTCTATAAGTTGTAAATTTATTTCTTCTACGTATGTCATTTATTTTTAAAGATATTTTAATATACTGAAACTTATTAAGGATTCAATGTACTTAAACTTATCAATAATTCCCTCAACAAAATCAATGGTTTTAAATTTAAGACAGTAAAATAAGACAAAATTACCTCTATCCTTTTTACATTTTCATACATTTGTTAAATGTCTTGATATATGTTAAACTCATACTTGCTTAAGTGATAGCACCTAGTTCATCTTTAGGTCTCTAAGGAAAGAAAATAAATACCAATATTGAATGCTTATAATAGAGCATTTCACATATGCAATCTCAAATAATCATTTTCATAGCATAAAGTTTTTATTATTCATTTTTGTAGATAGATAAATTGAAGCTGAGAGAAGTAAGCCTTTCATTACAGATTACATTCTGATCTCAAGGCTCATCAGTTCTTCCTAATGCCAAAACACCTCTCAGCTCCTGAGTTAATTTTGTTTGCAGAGAAAATATTATGGTCCAGAGATTTTGTTTTTGTTGTTCTTCTTTATTCTATTGTTGTAAATATATATGCTACAAAATGTTTACCATTTAAACAATCTTCACATGTGCAACTCAGGGATAATAATAATGTTCATCATTTACCAGCTACTTTTTCTAGATAAAAATATGATTATTAGTGTAAAGATATCTTAATGTATATATATATATATATATATATATATATATATATATATGAAAAAAACGAACTGCTTGAAATCAAAATTTAAATTTCTTAATTCTGATTTGTAAAATATGTGTCTAAAAATCCATAAGCAATTAAAAATAAAGCTTTTGATATTATTGGGAGGATGAAATCTTCAATAAAAAGATTATTTTTGATAAAATCATAGTTTTCAAAGTTGTATTTTTTGAAATATGTTTTGATAATATTATCTACTGCCTCTTCATTATTCACCTCAATGTAGATTTTGTAGAACAAAATACAAAATGGTTCTATGTATTTGTTTCCTACTGTATACATAATTAGGGTGTAGAGCCCAAGCCTTTATTATATATTTTCACTAGCATCTGTTAGTTGCTGTGTAGACCCATTTGCTTTTTTTCTATTTTTGTTGTTAAGTGCCATTGAATTGGTTCTGACCCAGAGCAACCCTTCATAGGGTTTTCAAGGAGTGGCCGGTGGGTTTGAACTGTCAACCCTGAGATTAGCAATCCCATGCTTTTTCTACAATGCCACAGGATTAGACTCTTTTTTGATATACGTTTAAACTGTCTGTTAACAAAACTCAAATGTGCAATGAGAGAAACACCATTTTATCTTCAAAGGTAAACTGTGTATACATGCTCTATTTCTGGAGATGACAAAATAGCAACTTGAATTTGACTGTACATTTACCTCTTCTGAATATGAATGTATTCAATTAAACTTTCACCAGCCCCGTTCTCCAATATGATCCAAATTCATAAAGGCTTCACTTTTACCCTGGTAGCTATGCAGGCATATGTGTCCATGTCATTTACTCTATTCACACTGACCACCAATGTAGAGCCAAGCCATGAATATTATCTCTGGTTAGTCTTTCTAGCATTGTTCACTGACATCTGCTGGAGTTAGAAGAAGGTAGTGAAAATACCTGCTGTGGTCCCTCATGAGCTTTGGTTGCAAGGCTTATACATTTGTTTTTTTCCCTTAGGATCACAAACTCATCCCATCTATTAGACCCTCTCAACATTTCCACAGCTGCTGAATAAATAGTGCATTATATTTCTCACCATACAATCCTGGAAAGGACTCAGTGAGCCAGTCCTATCTGAATAGATACATCCTTCATTAATTTCAACATTATCAAGCGTATTGGGTACAAGGTTTGCCACAGAGGTTTGTGCTCTGTGACTCCCCGGATTATTATGGTTCCTATCAACCTTCCATAGAGCTTCACTGAGGAGTATGTGGGGTGGGTGGAGTGGGGGAAACTGGGGAGGAGAGGCAATTTTTACTAGCCAGAGAAAACCTACTCAAGAAACCAACATTTGAGATCTCATCATACCCTTCCATTTCTCCTCTCCTCCCATAAATATGTTTGATTTATACCATTTAAAGCAGAAAAATTTCCCTCAGTACCATGCAGTCTTCCCTATTTTGTGCTTTATAGTTTGAACTTAATGCTCTTAGTCTCCCAGCCTTTTGATCTTTATCCTTAAAGTGATTTCAAAGACTTGTTTCTCTCTTACCTGTCATCAGAAGCTTTCAGGGAATTATTTTGGAATATAAAGAAGATTTTATTCATGTCCCTGTATATATCTGCCTTCCCTTTGAGGGCAGAATCATAGAAAAGCTTTGATGTCAACATGATGGGGGAAAGACAGTGGGCACAAGGAAATAAAGGGGTTGTCTTGTGGCACATTTTAATGAAGAAATCTTTTAATATCTTGAACTATCATGTTTTCTCTTATGACATGCCCACTCATATAATGAGCACATACATATAGTCCCTGCACACAGCTGTATCAAAAAACTAATGCCTGAAAGGGTTGAATAGTTTACAGAAACACTGTATAATGCATGTGTGGAGTCCTGGTGTGGTGCTGTGGGTTAATGTGCTGCACTGAAAGGTTGGTTTAAATCACAAGGTCAGTGGTTCAAGCTCACCAGTCGCTGCTTGGAAACCCTATACAGGGTCCATATGAGTTAGAACCAACTCAAAGGCATTTAAATAAGAACAACAGTGTATATGTTATTTGAGTAAAAGTATGTTGTCGTTGTTGTTATGTGCCATGGAGTTGGTTCCGACTCATAGCGACCCTGTACAGGTTTTTGAGGCTGTAAATCTTTATGGGAGCAGAAAGCCTCATCTTTCTCCCACGGAACACCTGGTAGTTTCGAACTGCTGACCTTGCAGTTCACAGCCCGATTTGTAACCACTATGCTACCAGAGTATAGTAGTCTATTTTTACACTAGAAAATGTGATAAGGAGTTGTCAAGGTAGAACAGAGTATTTGGGAGGAAAGGATGATTAATCTGGAGAAAAATTAAATATTTTCCCTGCCTTCCTTTATAGCAATGGCTGTTCTGTGATAAATGATCCCCATACAGTTACACAAATTTTATAGCAGCTTTGCACAATTTATTGTTCTTTCCTTCTTGAATCACTTCCTTCACGTAGCTTCAGGACACTACACACTCTGTAACTTCTGCTACCTCATTGTGTGTGTGTGTGTGTGTGTGTGTGTGTGTGTGTGTGTGTGGTGTCCTTAACTCTAAAATTCTTACATTTAGTCTCATGACTTAAAATAATATCCACCTACCTGGTGGGGCACTGTGGGATAATGCACTAGACTGTGAGGTCAATTTGAATCGCAAAATTGGTGGTTCAAACTCAGCAGCAGCTCCTCAGAAACCCTATACAGGGTTGCTATGAGTCAGAACTGACTGGATGGCACTTAATAATAACAACCACTATTAAATATTTACTTCCAACCTGAAAATGTCCTCATATATCCAACTACATATTCAGTTTCTCTTCTTATGCATTTCTTATTGTTAAGGGCCATCAAGATAGTTGTGACTCAGAGTGATTTTATGTACAACAGCAGCAAAAAAAAAAAGGTTTTTTTGCCATGTGCCATCCTCACAATTGTTTCAGTGTTTAAGCCGATTGTTGCAGCCACTGTGTTCATCCATCTAATTGAGGACCTTCTTCTTTTTCGTTGACCCTCTACTCTACCAAGTATAATGTCCTTCGCTAGGGACTGGTCCCTCCTGAATACATGTCTGAAGTACATTAAATGAAATCTCCTCATCCTCACTTTAAGAACCATGCTAGTTATTCTTCCAAAATAGATTTGTTCATTCTTCTAGAAGCCTAATATTCAATATTCATTATCTAAATGCATTAATTCTCTTTCCATCTTCCTTACTCATTATCCAGATATTGTAGGCATATACCGTGCATGAATAATTTATTTTAGAAAGATCAGAACATTACATTTAGTCTCATGACTTAAATTAATATCCACTTATCTGGTGTGGCACTGTGTTAGGATAATGCACTAGACTGCAAGGTAAATTTGAGCCACAAAATTGGTGGTTCAAGCTCACCAGCAGCTCCTCAGGAAAGTTTTACAGGGTTGGTTCCTATGAGGTGAAAACTAAACATATCCCAAATGTCCAACTTTTCCAACACAATATGTTGTTGTTGTTGTTGTTGTTGTTGTTAAGTGCTGTGGAGTCAATTTCAACTCATAGCGACCCTGTATAGGGTTTCAAAGGAGCAGTTGGTGAGTTTCAACTGCTGACCTTGTCGTTCAAGCTGTCCAGTACATTATCTTGCAGTGCCAAACCAGGATTTCAACATATTATGCTGTTGTTGCTGTTAAGTGCTGTCAAGTTGGTTCCAACCCATAACAACCCTTTATATGGTTTGCAAGGAGCAGCTGGTAAGCTTGACCTGCTGACCTTGTGGTTCAAATGACTTTTCAGTCCAGTGCATTAACCCACAGTGCCACACCAAGACTCCATTCAACATGTTATACCACTCCGTAATTTTTGATTATCAGTAACCACTCCTCCCCACCCATGCCCCAGAGTTCTGTGATATACTGCAATGTCTCACAGAACTCAGAATTACCAAAGGAAGTGATTCACACAATGGTTGAGGCTAACAAATCCTAAATACGTAGTTCAGAGTTCATTCTGTAAGATTCACCTCACCCAGGTAGTCTCATCAGATGATGAGTCCAAATTGGCAGGTCAGATGACAAGTTGTTGATACAAGGGTCTATAGTATTTGGTGAATCAGGTTAGGTGATAGGCTGTAAGGCTAATGAACTGGAGATCCAATGTCATGAACCAGATGCATTATCCAAAGCAAGAGAACAAACTTTGCCAAAGCAGTCCTATAAATTGGACTCAGACCTAGTAAAATGAAGAGTGATCACTTGAGTCACACCCCTAGGAAGATGAGGGCGTCCTTAATCATTGCTGTTGCTGTTGTTGTTAAGTGTCATCGAGTTGGTGCCAACTCTGCAACCATATATACGGTTTCTGAGGACCTCTTATGGATTTGAAGCACCCACTTGCGGTTACCAGTTCAGTGCTTATCCTATAGTGCCTACCATATAGTGCCGGACACTTAATCTTTAGCAATCTTTAGCCCACATTAATTCTTACTCCTTACTCCCACCTTAATCCTGCTGTATTAAAAAAAATCAGTTCAAATGGAACCATAATCACAGGCATGGAGGCTAGGATTTACAGTACATCACAGAAAGTATCAATATGGCTAGAATGGCCATAATACATTAGCTGCCCAGCATAAGGTAATTGAAAACATGCCATGGCTTGGGTCTGTCCCACTTTTAGTCCTTAAGGTGACATCTTTGATTTTTAAAAAAATTTAAAGAGGTCTTTTGCAGCAGATTTGTCCAATGCAAATTTTTGTTTGATTTCTTGATTGCCACTTCCACAGGCTTTCTTAATAGATCAAAGTAAAATGAAATTTTTGGCAACTTTACTCTTTTAACCATTTATTAAAATGGTGCATATTGTCCCAGTTGAGAGGATTTTTCTTTTTCCTTCTAGCTAAATTGTAATTCAGACTGAAGGTTGTAATCTTTGATCTTCATCATTAAATACTTTAAATTGGCTTTACTTTCAGAAAACAATGTTGTGTCATCTGCATATTGCAGGTTGTTAATGAGTCTTCCTCCAATCCTGATTCCTGTTTTTCATATATTCCAGCTTCTCTAGTTACTTCAGCATGCAGCATATTTTTAGTTAGTCAACAAGCAGACTGAATAAGTATGGTTAAAATATCCATTTCTCCTTGTTGCAGTGAAGTGCAGTCATGTCAGTTCTGACTCATTGCTGTCTTTTAAATCTTTTGGGGAATAAAAAGCCTCATTGTTCTCCTGTGGAGCATTTGGTAGGCTAGCTCAAACCACCAACCTTGTGGTATGCAGTTCAGTGCTTAGCCTATGGAGCCATTGAACTCCCATATATTTCTTGTTATTGCTGTTGTTACATGCTGCGGAGTCAGTTTCAACTCATGGAGACCCTGTACAGGGTTTCCAAAAAGCAGCTGGTGAGCTTGAACCACTGATCTTGAAGTTCAAATTGACATTGCAGTCCAGGGCATTAACCTATAGACCATACCAGGATCCCCTATATTTCTTAGACATCTCAAATTAAAAGTATCCAAAGTCAAATTCCTCATTTCCTCTAAAACATGTTCACTAAAGTGTCTCCTAATTTCAATACTGATAATTACATTCTTGCTATTGTACTTAAGGGTAAATATTTTTTCTTTCACAATCAATATTGTCCAGTAGTAAGTTATATCAGCTCTACTTTCAACACACAGCTGATATTTATTCTTTTGAGTACTATCTACCTAAAGGGCCCTTCCATTTTCACCTTTTCAATTCATTCTCGGGAGTGCAGTGGCTCCATATGACAAGCACTGAACTGCGAACAAACAATCCATGGTTCAAGCCCATCAGCTGCTCCATGGGAGAAAGACGAGGCTTTCTGCTCTCATAAAGCCTGGGAACCCTATACAGTGTCACTATAAGTCAGAACTGACTCCACGGCATTTAACAACAAAAACAATTCATTCTCTGGAGATCCTAGATGGTTAAAATGTTTATCACACTTGACTGCTAACAAAATATTTGGAAATTCATTTTCACTCAAAGTTTCTCTGGATAAAAAAGGATTGATGATCTACTTCCAAAAAAATCAACTATTGAAAACCTTATGGAGCCCAGTCTTATTGTGGCACATATGGTATCATCATGAGTGATTTACAGACAAATAGTTTTATCTTCACAAATCAATTTCTAAGAGCAGCGTCTTAAAGCATAAGAAAGACAAATTCCAGTTTGTTTTCAAAACACCCCAGTAGTTTACCATTTCCTTTGGAAGAAAAGGATAATCAACCAAATATGCTTCATATAATCAAGGGCTTGGTTATTTCTCTAACCTCATCTCTAATCATCCACCCACTGTTAAAGTTATCTCATGTTGCTATAATAAAAATATTATAAACAGAAATGTAATCTCTTACAGTTTGGGAGGCTTGAAGTCCAAAGTCAGAGCATCAGTTCTGGGAAAAGATCCTTGTCTCTTTTCAGCATCTGTGGGCTGGCATCCCTTGAAGGTCTCCATGTGTCTTGGCATCAGTCTTTCCCTGGATCTAGGAGATTCACAGCACAGGGATCCCAGGTACAAAGGATTTACTCCATGCCTGGCTCTTCTTTCTTAGTAATAGGAATTCCATCTCTTTGTGTTCACTTCTCTCTCCTTTTATATCTCAAAAGAGATTGACTGTAAATACAACTTTATCCTGTAGATTTCATCTGGCCTGATTAATATCATGGTGGCAGTGGTTGTGTCATAGCAATCCTGTATAGAGTTTCTAAGTCTGTAAATCTAAAGGAGCAGAAAGCCCCATCTTTATGCCAAGGAGTGGCAGGTGTATTTAAATTTCTGACCTTGCGGTTGGTAGCCCAGCTTGAAATCCACTACTCTACCAGGATTCTATCATAGAAGTGAGGATTTACAACACTTAGGATAATTATGTCAGCTCAAAGCTGATCAGAGCATAGGGGTTAGTGCATATTAGATCACATCATGGAGTAGACAACTACATGTTAACTGTTGAAACACTGAAACTCCTGGCCCAACCAAATTGACAAAAAAGTGCAGTTATTACATAGATTTAATTACTACACTCTTGATACACTGCCTGCCTTGTACTTTCTTGATCATTCTTCTGCTACAAGACCTTTGTTCTTATACTGCCTGGGGTAAGCATCTTTAAGTTTTCTAGAAAACAGAAGCCTGTGAAAAAACTTTACTGACAATCTTTTCTTGGAACTTGCAATGTCAGTGTAGCAATATTATGAAGGCAAAGTGAAATAGGTCAACGAAGAAAGCAAATGCAAATCATATTTAATTAAGTTAGTCAACACTTATACTGGATCTGGTACAGTTCAATCCTGGTACTGCATGTATTTACTCACACCTTATTCTCAGAACATGGTGCCCTCAATTATTCCTCCCTGAAGTACAGGTTCAATATAGTCAATTACAATGTCCCAAAGACATAAAACTACAACTCCAAGGACTATAGCTATTCCTGGAGTTAAAGTTTATTTTTCTCATTCTTTCTCAACTACCAAATCCAGATTTTCCTCATTGTCAGCTGGAAAATTTGGAAGGTATAATTTGTAACCTAGAAGGTTTTCCAAATGTAAGGGCTCAGAATATGGCTGGCCTTGGTTGATATAATTGCCATCACTTTTATACTAGACATGAACACCTCACACAATATCTCTGTAAATCCTTTGACAGATTTTGTTGTTGTTGTTGTTGTTAGGTGCCATTGAGTCAGTACCAACTCACAATGACCCTGTGCACATAGAACAAAACACAGCCCAGATGAGCACTCATTGCTATGCATGAGTCCAATGCTGCTGCAACTGTGTCAATCAAATTCATTGGGGGCCTTCCTCACTTTTGCTAATTTTCCACTTTGCCTAGCATGATGTCCCTCTCCAGTGACTAGTTCCTCCAGGTAATATGTCCAAAATATGAGAGAAGAAGCTTGGCAATCCTGGCTTCTAAGGAGCATTCTGGCTGTACTTTCTCCAACACAAATCTGTTTCTTTGTTTGGTGATGCATGGTAGTAATCTTAATCTTAGTCCATGGTGGTAGTCTAATCTCCTCCCACACCATAATTCATATACATCAATTCTTCTATAGTCTTCTTTATTCAATTTTTATGCCATCAATTCCTGGAGCCTTGTTGCAGACTGTGTAAGACTAGTCAGAGGTTCGAGGCCCTCTAGGGCCGAGTGTAACAAATGAGGTCACTGGCAGTTAATGGCAAATTGCTTTCATATTAATATTCAGGTATATATATTAAATTAATAC
>NW_006408529.1:253959-257831 GCF_000296735.1 Chrysochloris asiatica
TAAAGCCAAGACTAAAGGTTGCAAGGTTAAGCCTTTCTCCAAAGGATTAACTAAAAATGTCTTAGCTACTTCACAGCTCTTTGTTCTATAGACAAAGAACCCATCCTCCCTAATCCTTTTCCAGGTGCAGCCCATTCACCTGGAGTCCTCCTGCAGACCTGGCTCAGGAAGGCGAAGCAGCAGGACTCCGCCCAAGCTTTTGTTTTTATCTCTCATCTTAGCTCAGGGGCTATAGATATGTTAATTGAGCCTGAGAATCCAAGTTGCTGGCCTGGGATTCGAACCAGTGAAGTATGGTGTAAAGTTACCTGAATGTCTGGAAAAGTACTGATGTTAGCTGTACCTTGCCTAAGTCCCTCCCAGCTTGGTGTGAAACTCCTCCCCTAAATAAAAGTAAGGCGCAGAACGAATCCAGGTGCATTACAACTGGCAAGGCTTGCGCTTCAGCATGCAGGGTGCACAGTCCAGCCTTGCAACCATACTGCCTGTTTAGCTAACATGTTCACTATGCAGGATATTACGGCCTTCGTGGCTGAGATGTTTGCAATGCAGGATCTGTCTGATGCCAGTCCAGCATTCACTCTGGTTTCGGAGTGTCTCTTTGTCTCTCTCTTTGTCTCCTTTCTGTCTTTTTGTGTATTCTTGATATATATGAATCACCCTTAGGTATCCTTTCCTTGTGAACTGAACCCCAATATCGAGGCGGGTCCCCGACAGAGCCTTGTTCTTGTTTTCAGTGCACGTTGGACTTCTCCCTTCAGTATCATTGGCTCTTGATCACATGCTATCTCTTGTAATATGTAAACATCATCCATTTCTTTAGGTACAGTGACTCTGGGTATTCCTTTCATCTTCATTTGATGCTTTCTGTGTCATTCTGTATTTTGCCTTGAATCCTTGAATATTGTGCTCAAGGCTTGAACTGTTTTTCAGTTCCTTGAGCTTGATAAATGCTGAATGTGTCCTTCAATTTTTACTTTCTAACTTAAGATCTTTGCACATTTCATTACAATATTCGGCTTTGTCTTTTCCAGCTCACCTTTGAAATTTTCTATTCGTCATTTTTACATCCTCATTTCTTCCATTTACTTTAGCATCTATGAATTGTAGAGCAAGTTTCAGAGTCTATTCTGACACCCATTTTTCTGCATGATATTCTTGATGTTATGCCACAACTCTTGTTGTCTTCAGTCATTAGTGTCTAATGTAGCCAATCTCTTCTTTAGAGGGTCTCTAAATTCAGGTGAGATTTGTTCAAGGCCATATTTTGGCTCTTGTGGACTTAATTCAATTTTCTTCAGCTTAAGCCTGAACTTGCATATGAGCAACTGGTGGCCTGTTGTACAGTCTGACCTTGTTTTCACTTATGATATGGAGCTTTTCCACTATCTCTGTCCACAGATATAGTCAATTTGAATTCTATGTATTTCATTTGGTGATGGTCTATAGGTATATATGTTGTTTTTTTTTTTTAAAAAAAAAGTTTATATGTGTAAACAACATATGCCTTATATGTTTTTTTTTTTTAATTTTTTGCAATGAACAATCATTGTTTTTGCAAAATTCTCTCATGCAATTTCCAGTATCATTTCTATCACCTAGTCAATAGTCATTATTTTCCAATGACTATTTCTCTTTGCTTCCAACTTTTGCATTCCAACCACCAGTTATAATCAATACATCTTGATTGCATATTTGATCATTTTCAGAATGAAGTAGACAATTGCTGTTGTTTTTGTTGTTAAGTACCATTGAGTCAGTCCTGATTCAGAGCAACCTTATATAGACTTTCTGAGGAGCAGCTGGTGGATTTGACGTGCTGACCTGTGGTTTGCAGTCCAGTGCTGCTCCTATAGTGTCACACTAGGAGTCCATAAAGAAGATGGCAGCATTCTTCAATTCCATCATCACTGGATTTACTGGGTGGTGAATAAATTTGAATAATAGTTTTATTTACTGGTCTTCCTTGTATGTGTATAGATATTTTCCTATCACAAATTGCGTTGAACTTCAAGCTATATCTTGACATGATCTTTTGATGATGAATGTGATGTCATTTCTCTTCAATTTGTCATTTCTGGCATAGTAAACCATGTGATAGTCATTTCAAAATGGCCAATACCAGTCCATTTCAGCTCATTGATGCTTAAGATATAGATATTTCTGTACTCCATTTAATTTTTAATAACTTCAAATTTTTCTACATTCATACTTCATACACTCCATGTTCCAATTATTAATGGATGATTACAACTGTTTCTCTTCATTTTTGAGTTGTACCCTATCAACAAATGAAGTTCCTTGAAGGGTTTACTCTATTTGCATCTTATTGGTCAACTCTCCATTGAGGAAGGAGCTCTTCCCCAGTCATATTTTGAGTGCCTTCCAATCTGAAAGGTTCATGTTTTGGCACTATATCTGACATTATTCTGATGCTCTTCATTATATGTCAATATTCAGTATTCTGGTGTTATCTGACAGTGCTCCCTTAGTATTCATATTGTTTTCAGTGTAAATCAAATTGTATTGCTACAAATTCATAGAAACCTTTATTAAACACAAGTACCAAAACATGAAGTGGTTGTTTCTCACTATATCCTCCTGCAAGGTCTATACACTCTCTAACACTTTCCCTAAGAATTCTGTGCTTTTTTATTTATACTACATTAAAAAAAAAAAAAAAAAAAGAAGCAGTTTGGCCATCCTTGAGGGATACAATTATCTTCCTTTATTTGTTCTTTGAGTTTGGGGAACAAAATGAAGTCTGCAATGGCAAGATGGGGTAAAGTTTTCAATCAAAATTCTTATAGAGTGGCCACTGTTATCCTTGAAAAATTATTTGGAACATTGTCATGAAATAAGATTCCTTGGCATAACTTTTCTAGCCTGTAATTTAACAAGGTAATTTTAAATTTTCTTAAACTTCTTCATAAAAACCACTATGATTATCCTGTCTTTCTATAAAATCTATGAAAATTTCCCCTTATGAATCCTAAAAAGCATTTGCCATAACCTTCTGAGCAACCTCTCTGTCTTGCATTTAACTGATCTAGTATATACAGCTCAGAAGCCACCATTTTGGTTGGACAATTTTTTTAATGCACCCTAATGAGTTTGAGACAAGTACATTGTTGAGAGAAATGGCCTGCAGCCATCCACTGATCACAGACACATACTTAATGTATTTTCTTTTGAATAAACCTGTGTGAACTGTATCCCTTGTAACAATACTTTTTGACTATTTTAATGTTCCATTGTATAATAATAATTCAAGCTTCCAAAAGCAGATTTACTGTGTAGATAATTAATCTTAGGAGCTCTGGTAGTGTAGTGGTTATGAATCGGGCTGCGAATCTTAAGGTCAGCGGTTCGAAACTACCAGCTGTTCCATGGGAGAAAGATGAGGCTTCCTACTCCCGTAAAGATTTACACCCTCGGACACCCTGTACAGGGTCGCTATGGGTCGGAACTGACTCGACGGCACATAACAACAACAATGGTGCTATATGATCAGCAATGGACTGTGAACCACAAAGTCGGCAGTTCAAGCCCACCAGCTGCTCCTCAGAAACCCTATACCAGGTTGCTATGAGTTGGAATTGATTTGATGACATTTAGCAACAATCACATAAAGTCGACTTCCAAACCCTGTACTTACATGCTTATTATCTTAGTTCAATGACAGATAATTCTTAACTTTAGTGACATTTGTGTTCCTGAATGCCTGACAGAGTCATGGAGATAAAGGTGTGGACATTCTTTTTTTTTTCTGGTATCTGTTCATTGGTCTCACACTGTCTGTGCATGTCCATTCTGCTGACTAGAGGGGAAGCCTGAGTAAATGAACACCCTACCCCTTCCCCTTGAGGGTT
>NW_006408529.1:260474-270931 GCF_000296735.1 Chrysochloris asiatica
ACCAATAAACAACATTCTCATCAATGGAGAAAAGATTGAAGTTGTCAAGGACTGCATTCTTCTTGGATCAACCATCAACACTTGTGAAGGCAAGAGTCTAGAGATCAAACGATGTATTACATTAGGCAAGTCTGCTGCACAAGACCTTTTTAAAGTGTTGAAGAGCAAAGATGTCAGCTTGAGGACTAAGGTGCCCCTGACCCAAGCCATGGTATTTTCATTAAGCTCATATGCATGCGAAAGCTGGACAGTGAATAAGGAAGACTGTGGAAGAATTGATGCTTTTGACTTATTGTGTTGGAAGAGAATATTGAAAGTGCCCCGGGCTGCCAAAAGAACCAATAGATCTGTTTTGGAAGAAGTGCAGCCAAAGTGCTCCTTGGTGGCCAAGATGGCCAAACTTTGTATCTCATGCTTCGGACTTAGGATATCATGTTTGGTAAGGTGGAGGGTCAGAGAAAAAGAGGAAGACTCCCAATGAGATGGATTTGCCAAGTGGCATCATCGATGGACTCAAGCATGGCAACAGTAGTGAGGTTGACCCAGGATCTGACAGTGTTTCATTTTGCTGTGCATAAGGTCACTATGGGTTGGTACCGACTCAATGGCACCTAACAATAAGAGCCATACCACCCTGAATGCACCTTGACTTGTCTGATCCAGGGTCAGGTCTGGTGAATACTCGGATGGGAGACCATCTGGGAATACCGGGTGCTGTAGGCTTTTTTGGAGTCTTTATGTGTTGCTGCAGGTTAATGCATTAGACTAAAAGGTTTATTTGAACTGCAAGTGTGGCCGTTCAAACCCCCCACTTGCTATTTGGGAACCCTATACAGGTCCTCTATAATCTGAACTGGCTTGTCAGCTCTAACAGCAATATAAAGAGCTATACAAAGAATTATCAGAACATTCATACACAAAACTGTTCTGTTATCTCATTCATTGCAGATTTGGAAATGTCACAAACCATGATATTTCCAAAAGAGAACAAATACAGAGCTTAATTTTGGAACAATTTCTCTTTCTATTCTGAATGTCAAAAGACTACTATTACCAAAATTATAATTAAGAAATATTCTATTATTGAAGTATTATAAAGGATATACAATAAAAATAAAACATTGATGTGTAGAACATTTAGCTTTATGAAAATTCATTACATAATTGTCCCTTATATAAAGAAATTGGCACAAATCAATACATATATTCTCCAAGGACAGCAAGTGACCTCTGTCATCATTTAGGAACAACTAAAAGTAATCCAGGTGTGTTGCTTTAGAATAAGCATTGGTCTGATAACTGCAAGCTTGACAATCCAAACTACCAGCTGCTCCTCAGAAACCCTATATCAGATGAGGACAAGTTGAAACTGAATTGACAGCACTTAAATAGCTACAACCACAAATAGTAAGACTCTCAGAATATTTTTGAATCATAAATCCTATCACTTATCATGCTATATATAATCATCTGTTCCATAATATACCAGGTTTGAGTTAATACTGATCACAGAGTCATAGAACATATATATATGTTCTGTGTCTTCTAAGCCACTACTCATCTGTCAGTTTGCTCTCCTGTGCTTGCATGTTTCTGTGATGCTGGTAGCAATGCCAATGGTATTTTAAATGCCAACAGGGTCACTCACAGTGGAAAGGTTTCAACTGGGCTTTCAGAAGGAGAAGCAGATTATTTTGAATCATTAGCCACTGAAAACCTTATGTATAGCAGTGGAATACTGTCACACAACACCAGGATATTGACCATTAAAACATGAATAGCATCAGAATATTGTCAGATATAATACCAGAAGATGAGATCCTCAGGTTAAAAAGCACTCTAAATATGACTGGAAAAGAGCTGGCCCCTCAAAGTACAATTCATCATGATGATGAAAGTGGACTAAAGCTCTCAGAACCTTCATTTGATGATGGGGCACAACAAAAAAATAAGGAGAAATTCATTAATAATCAGAACAAGGAAAGTAAAAAGTATAAATGCAGGAAAATTGAAAGTTGTCAAAAATGAAATGGAATGCCTTAATATCGATATTATAGGCATTACTGGTCTGAAACAGACTGGTATTGGCCACTTTGAACATGACATTAATATGGCTTACTATGCTAGGAAGGACAAATTAAAGAAGAATAGCATCACATTCATCATCAAAAGGAACATGTCAAGATCTATCTTGAAGTATAATGTCTGTGCTAGGATAATATGCCTATAAGAAAGACAAGTTAATACCATGATAATTCAAATTTACACACCAACCATAAAGTCAGTGATTATGAAATACACTGAGTCTCCATGAGTCAGAATCATCCTGATGGCACTTAACAACAACAATGAAATACAAGGTTGTTTTAAACCACAAAGTTGGCAGTTCAAACTTACCAGTGGTTCCTTAGAAACCTATAAAGGATCACTAAGAGTTGGAAATGTCTCGATTGCACTTAACAACAACAAACTTCTTCAGTCTGAAATTAATCAAACGTGATCAAGATGTGTTGATAATTACTAATTACTGGAATGCATTGGTTGGAAACAAACAGGAAGGATCAATAAGTGGAAAACATGGCCTTGAGTCTGAAGTAATGCTGGAGACCATATGATAGAATTTTTTTAACTTTTAAAGTGGGGTCTCATTATACTGCTGGCATGAAGGAGATTAAAATAATAATGCTCATATTTTCATCATTTTCTGAATCTCTTAAGTAGTGACAAAAGTAAGAAAGTAGTATGAAAAAAATATTTTTTATACTTGTCTATGTCTTCATTATACCACAAGCACTTTGATTCTGTTTTTGTTTTTGTTTTTTTGTTTTTTTAATATCTACTACTTTTTAAGAGCCTATCAGGCTGCTAACCTCAGGGTCAGCAGTTTGAAACTACCAGCTGTTCCATGGAAGAAAGATGAGGCTTTCTGCTCCCATAAAGATTTACTGCCTCGGAAACCCTGCACAGGGTTGCTGTAAGTTGGAACCAACTCCATGACACATAACAACAACAATCCCCAAGTTTAAGATACTAAAAATGTCCAAAAGGAGTTATTCAATGAATGACTGCATTTTATTTTTGAAAAATGTGTGTGGCTGTTTGTTTTTGTTATTGTTTACTGCTGTGCAGTTGATTCCAACTCTTAGGGCAACCTGTGCATCAGAGAACAAAATACTATACTGTTCTTAATCTGACAATTGTCATGTTTGTGCCTTTTGTCACAGCCAGTCACTGGGTCGATTCCTTTCATTAAGAGCCTTTTTCTTTTTCACTGACCCTGTATTTTATCAAGCATAATACCCTATTTCAAGGAATGGTCTCTCCTGATAACATTTTGAAAGCATGTGAGATGAAGTTTCTCCATCTTTTTCTCTAAGTCCACTATGGCTTCACTTCTTCCAGAATAGATTTGTTTGTTCTTCTGCCAGACCAGAACACTTCAGTATTCTTCACTAGCACTTTAATTCAGTTATTCTCTGGTCATTCTTATTCATCGTTCAACTTTCGTGAACATATGTTGTTGTTAAGTATCATAGAGCTGGTTACCACCCATAGTGACCCTGTAGGGTTTCTGAGGAGCAGCTGGTGGGTTTCAGCTGCTGACTTTGGGGTTCACAGTTCAGTGCTTGTCTTACAGCACCACACCAGGAGTCAAATGAAAAGAACATGGCTTGGAATGGGTTCACTTTAGTCCTCAAAGTGACATCTTTGCAAAAGATTTGCTGAATGTAATATATCCTTTGATTTTTTCAACAACTGCTTCTATGAGCATTGATTGTGGATCCATGTAAAATGAAATCCTTGAGAACTTCAATCTTCTCTTCAAGTTTTCTATAATCTCTTATGAAGATTGCCCCCCCCCCCAGCTTTTATTGTGAGTTGAGTGATCGTTTACATGGGAGAATATTGGTCTTGCACTCAACCTATTGTATTTTGTTTCATTGCAATGTTTATAAACCCCTCCATGCATCATTGTTTAACATTATTTGCTTCTATTCACTCTGTTTTTTGTTTGTTTGTTTTGTTTTTTTTTTTGTGTGTGTGTGTGTGTACACAAAAACACGCAGGAATATATAATTGTTTAAACAATCAAAGGGCACATTTTGCAAGCCAGGTTCTTGGCCACCAGCACACAGCCTTTCTCTTTTCATGAGTCTAGAGTCCTCAGCTGCATTATCTCTCAATGCCCTCATCTCTGCCTTCATCTTTGGTATGGCTGCTTCTCCAGTTAGGGTCCCAAGTTCCACTCATGCACTTTTCTTTTGAAGGTCCTAGGGTCCTCTGTTCCTGGAACTACTCCCTCTTTTTATTATACAACTTCTACCTTTACAGTTGTGAAGATCATAATTAGTCATGATAACTTACTCTCTATTGAATCAAACTAATCCTATCCCCATCTCCTCTCACCAGACCTATCTAAACAAGATAAAAACTATTCAGTGGGGATTCTACCTTCCCCCACACACTCACTCTGAAACGAAACTCTCTCTTGAAAACTTGTAAACCAGCCACTTCATGGCTTTATACCCCTCCAATTTTATGTAGCCAAAGCCAGCAACTTCATGCCTTTATAGCCCACCCCCCATTTTAGGTAGCCAATGTCTAAGTTTCCCATCCCTATCAACCCTGTATACAGAGGGGATAGGCTTGATTCTTTATATAAATAATCCTTCCCTCTCAATTGGTATTTTGAGCTACTACATCCATAAGTATAGATCAAGTTCATCAAATGTAGCAATTTAAAGATTTTTTTATGTCCATAGTATGAGTTGTAATTCATACTGAACATTTTAGTCTTTGATCTTCATAAGCAAGCACCTCTAGTCTTCCTTGTTTTAAGCAATATTGTGTCTTCTGCATATCCCAGGTTGTTAATGAATCTTCCTCCAATCCTGATGCTAGCTTCTTTTCATATAGTCTAATTTCTCAGATTATTGGCTCAGCATATAGATTGAATAAGTATAACTGAAAGGATAAAACCCTGACATGCATTTTTCCTAATTGTAAAACCTCAGTATCCCCTTGTTCTGTTCAAACAATTGCCTCTTGGTTATGTAAAAATTCTGCATAAGCACAATTAAGAATTCTCATTCTTTTCAATGTTATCCATAGTTTCTGATGATATTCATAGTTGAGTGTCTTTGTATAAATAATAAAACACAAGTAAATATCACTCTGGTATTCTCTGCTCTCAGTAAAGATCATCTGACCTCTCAGTGATATTCCTTGTTTCACATCCTTTTCTGATTCCAGCTAGAATTTCTGGTACTCTTTGTTGATGTAGTACTGCAACTAATTTTAAATTGTTTTAGGAAAAAAATTAATTGCATATGATATTAGTAATCTTGTTCAATATTTTCTGCATCCAAAATATGCACACAGATATGGATCTCTTCTAGTTAGTCAGATAGGTACCCATCATCCAAATGTCTTGGCCTGCAATACTGAGTGCTTCCGATACTGAGTTATTTTATTGAAACATTTATTTTGCATTCTGTCAACACCTGGAGCCTTGTGTTTTGTTAATGCCTTCAGTGAAGTTTGGATTTCTTCCTTCTATACTTCAATGGTTGTTGATCATATGACATAAATGGCTAAATGTCAACCAATTTTTGTTAGTACAATGATTCTATGTATTCCTTTCATTTTGTTTTGATGCTTCTTGTATTGTTCAATATCTTGCACATAGAATCCTTCATTATTGAAACTCAAGGTTGTTTAGACATTGCAAATTTTGATAACTGATTAATGTGTGACCTTGCTACAGAAAAAACTGGATAAAATGTAAGTTCCCAGGCCACTATCCTCTGGAGTTATATTCTTTAATATAAGTTAATGAATTCATATTCTGTGTTTACACATAAATTTCTGAGAGAATTAGTGTGAGTCTCTTTTACAGGCAGTCGTTTATACTTCTATCCTGCCAAAAAAAAATGTCTTAAATATGAAAAGCTAATGGACAAGTGACATCCATTTGCACCTTTTAAAGTACCGTATGTTGCTTATTTTGGGAATTCTATAACTGTTCTTTAATTTTTCTTATATTTTCTTTTCTGTCATTCAAACTTCTTAAAACGTCTGTTAGTATAGTGAAGCTGCTGTTGTTAGTTTTCAGTTACTGGATTCCAATGTACGGTGACCCATGGGTGCAAATAAAACTAGTTTTCAAGGCTGTGACCTTTCAAAAGCAGACCACCAGGACTATTTTGTGAAGCATTTCTGGGTGGATTTGAACCACCAATCTTTTGGCTAATAGTCAAGTTCTTAACTGTTTGCAATACTCAGGGACTCTTTATGGTTGCATTTTCTCTTTCAGTGATGTGGAGTTGTCATTGAAAATGGCTATACAGTCAGAAACTATACTTACCCTCTTCCTTTTCCTGGTTGTGTATTTGACCAAAATCTAACAAGTAGACTGGGAAAGAAAGTAATGGGTGTCATTCAAGGCCTGGACACAAAGAACAATATGGACCTTTTCTCTTATTTGTTTTCTCTTCAACTCCCTGAATATAACCTCAGCACTATTAGAATGAAAGTAAAACCACTGTCAATCTGGCATATGAACAACTGCATAAAGAAGTCTGCCTCACCAACCTGTGCATCCATTATCTTAAATGAGTTAGAAATAAATTCTATTACACTTGAGGTATGAAATATTTTTCAGGTGTTTTTGTCACACCATTAGCCTCCTCTCACTAATATAAGGAGAAATAGTGTTGTTATTGTTATTATAGTCATTGCTAGCTGCTGTCAAGTTGAGTCTGTCTGATATGGAAAACAGTGACTTGTCCTGTGCCATAGGACATGAACATTGTGGATTGAACTGTTGCAATCCATAAAGTTTTCATTAGCTGATTCTTGAATTACATATTCATGCATTTCTTCCTTGTCTGTCATAGTCTGGAAGATTAGTTGAAAACTGTTCAGTATCACAGTAACACACTAACCTCAACCTACAGACAGGTGTTGGCTATGCATGAAATGGATTGGCCCAAAAATTGAGAATTATACCACTTAACTGCCACTGTAGAAAACTAAATCTGTTCACTATTATAGACAACCCCAGATTTTTTACATACCTCACAAAGGGAAATTTGCCTTAAGTCAAGAATGTACAAATTTTATCTTGCTCATTTCTACACTATTCTCTTCCAGTTGGGGGAGAGGGAGGGAATGTTATGCCTTTATCTGATTTTCTGTTTAAAAAAAAAAAATAGTTACACTAATTTTTACTTTAATGGTCCTGTTTCCTTGGTTAATTTTGCCTACAATATATGTTACAGTATTGTATGTAAATTCTTCACAGTCTTTTAACATTTAATACAGTTTAAGCACTCAAAGTTGTCTTAGTTTATGAATTATAGTTCCATAAATCATAAACTAACTACATTGATTAAATATTTCATACAAAACAAAAACAACAATTCTGTTTTATAAACATTCTATTGAATCTGGCAATACAGAAATAGTAGAATAGATTAATTTAACCTTCATATGAACCAGAATATATGGCTTCTAGTACACAGTCAAAACAGAAACTATACCTACTAGAATTTATTTCATAGATTTTATCTATCCATCAGGGAAGCAATTTATCCAGTTGTGCTGTGTGAATGAGTTAACTGATGCCAGAAAATCAAACTGCTGTCATTTGTGTGTGCTGTCAAGTCGATTTCAACTCATAATGACCCTGTAGAGGGTTTCCAAGGAGCAGCTGGGGATTTGAGCTGTCAACCTTGTGGTTAGCAGTCAAGTGTTTATCCTTCAGCACCACACCAGGACCCCCAGAAAACCCACAGGTTGAGACATAATTGAGTACATCACTTGGGCAACAAATACCTTAAGAACAAAGCGGGCTATGCCTAAGCCACACAAGAGCAAACTCGTAAGATGAATTTATTTTTCTCTAAGTCAGAAAAAAAAGAAGCCCTATGTGGTTCAAGCTCAACAGCTGTTCTTTGGAAACCCTATATAGGGTCACTATGGGTCAGAATCAACTTGACAGCACTTAACAACAACAACATTGATTCAGTAGTTAAGTGCTTGGCTGCTAACCAAAAAACTAGTGGTTTGAACCCACCATCTGTTCCATGGGAAACAGATGTGGTATGGCTTTTGTTAAAGATTTTATTGTGACTGGAGTAAAAGTTTACAGGGCAGATCATTAGTTTTGCATTCAACAAATCATATACTTTATTTCATTACAATGATTATAATCCCCTCCATGTACCGTCAGTTAACAGCTCTTTTTTTTTTTTAAACACTCAGGCATATATAATAATTTAAACCACCAAAGGGCACATTCTGCAAGTCTACCTCCTGGTCCCCAGCTCTCAGTCCCATGAATTTGGAGTCCTCAGCTGCTCCCTCTCTCCAGGTCCCCATCTCTGCCTCCATCTCTGGTGTTACTGCTTCTCTGGATAGGGTTCCGTGTTCTGCTTGTGCTCTTCTCCCTTGATGGTCTTCGGATCCTCTGTTTCTGTACTGTAAGATTAACTACTCCCCTGTTTTTTTTGTTAGAAAACTTCTACCTTTACAATTGTGACAGTAGCAATTAATCATGATAACAATTACTTACTATTAAGTCATAAGTTGTTAATGAATCTTCCTCCAGTCTTGATGACACATTCTTCTTCATATAACACATCTCAGATTATTTGCTCAGCATGCTTATCGAATATGTAAGGTGAAAGGATATAATCCTGGCATACATCTTTCTTGAATTTTAGTTAATATCCCCATTTTTTATGAACAACTGCTTCTTGGTCTATGTACAAGTTTCTCATTAGCACGAATAAGTACTCTGGATTTCCACAATGTTATCCACCATTTGTTATAATCAACATAGTTGGATGCCTTTGCATAGTTAATGAATAAAAGTAAACATCTTTTTGGTATTCTCTGCTTTCAGCCAAGATCCATCACCAATGTTTTCCCTCATTCCACGTCCTCTTCTAAATCCAGCTTGATTGTTGGAAGCTTCCTGTTTATGAACAGCTGCAACCACTTTACATTAACTTTAGCCAAGTTTTACTTGAATGAAAAAAAAAAAACAAAAAAAAAAAACACGGTTCAAATCTATAAGTGGTTAGCCATTCAAAATTTTATCATGTACTACCTGGCATTATTTCTATCACCAATCCATATCTTCCAGTTACTAATCCTTCTTTGTTTTCAAATGTCACAATCCAATCACCAGCAATTGCTACTCTATCTTGATTTCATAGGTGATCAATTTCATATTGCATATGTGTGTCCATTCCAAAGAAAGGTGATCTAGCAAGATTGCTAAAATTATCAAACTATATTATTAACATTGCATGTAATAAAATTTTACTGAAGATAATGTAAAAGCAATTGCAGTAGTAAAACAGGCACTACTAGAAATTCAGTTTAGATTTAAAAGAGAATGTGGAATAAGGGATATCATTGTTGATGTCAGATGGATTTTGAAAGCTAAGAATACCAGAAAGATGTTCATTGTGTTTTATTGGCTATGTAGAGACATTTGACTCTGTGGATCATAGAAAACTATAGATAACATTATGAAATATGGACAATCCAGAACCATTCATTGTTCTCATGTGGAACATAGACAAAGATGCAGACATTCAAACAGAGCAAAGTAATAGTGTGTAATATAAAATCAGGAATGTTGTGTGTCACCAAACTCATTCAATCTATATACTGAGAAAATAACCTGAGAAGTTAAACTAGATCAAGAGTAACGCAGCATCAAAAATGTAGTAAGACTCGTTAGCAGTCTGAAAGATGCATATGAAATTATATTAGCTGAAAGAAAAAATGACTTACAGCACTTTTTGAAGTAGATATAAGACTTCACCCTCCAGTATGGATTACACCTCAATATAAAATAAATAAAACATCCTCATCTCTATTTATTATGATATTATTTATTGGTCTCACAGTAAGGATTTTTATTTTCTTTATACTGAGGTGCAATCCATAATGAAGGCTGTAGTATTTGATATTCTTCAGGATCTATTTCAAGTCCTCTTTACTTCCAGCAAGCAAGGTTGTATCAACTGCATATCAGAAGTTGTTAATCAGTCTTCCTCCAATTGTGATGCCATGTTCTTCTTAATATAATCAGTTTCTCAGATTATTTGCTCAGCACACAGATTGAATATGAGGTTATTGTCTTATATGCTTGTAAAATCAGGACAATGAACAACAAAGATAGAAGAATCTAATACCTTTCAATATGTTTTTTGGTGGAGAATATTGAATATATCTAGAACTTCCAGAAAAAATGAACATAGCTGTCTTGAAAAAAAAAAACACTTCTTGAAGGCTACCTAGAAGCAAGACTGGCAGAGATATTGTCTACAACCTTGGATATATGGTCAGAAGGAACCCCATCTCTGTCTCCATCTCTGGTGTCGCTGTTTCTCTGGATAGGGTCCCTCATTCCACTCATGCTCTTCTCCCTTGAT
>NW_006408529.1:272221-275800 GCF_000296735.1 Chrysochloris asiatica
TGAAAGTTGAGCAATGAATAAAGAAGACTGTAAAAGAGTTAATGCATTTGCATTATGTAGTTGAAGAAAAGTATTAAAAACACCATGGACTTCCAGAAGAACAAATAAAGACATGTTGAAAGAAGTACAGCCAGGATATCCCTTAGGAGCCAGGATGGTGAGACATCATCTCTTATATTTCAGGAAGGACCAGCGAGGAAGAGGGAGAAATAAAAGAGCTACTTGTAAACCAAGTTCTTCCCTGACTCTGACATCTGTGATTCCAATGACTAAAATTTCACATTAAGTTTCCAGTGTGAACAATAATATAATATTTCCATCTGTTGGATTGGCAAATACTTAAATTAATGTTAATATCAATATTATTTATGCTGGTGATAGTTTAGATATATTAAATATTTTCATCAAATGATTTGTCTATGATCTGATGCAATGCAAATGCCTTTTTAAAAGATTAATGATAATGTAAATGTCACATACAATGGAATACTATGCAGACTCTAAAGAGACTTGGTAGCTGATAGTTTCTGGTTGCAACTGAAACTATTTTCTGTTTGTTCTTCCTTACCTTTCCATCCTTCTTCCAAACTCAGCTATGCCATACTGTCCTGGTTCTCAGACTATATTTTTCCTGATATTTACTCAGGACAAACTCAAATCAGATATAGTGGAAAAAGGAAAGGAGGGAGGAGAGTGGGATAGCAGAGTTGTTGCCTTTTAACCCATAAAGTTCACAGTTTATGAAACACTAAGGAGCAGCTCTAGGTTTGCTGTGAGATGGAATAAACACTATGGCATAAAACAATAGCATGCAGATTTAAAAAATGTGAGACAGATTTCTGTCTACTGACATGAAAATACATCGAGGATATAATATGAAGGGAAAAAGCATGTTACATCATTGTAGTAAGAACATATTTTAAAATATTATATATGTGTGTATGTGTTTACATGTATCACAGAAGTATTCTATATATTGTTATTAAGTGATATCAAGTTGGTTCTGACTCATAAAGATACATTATAGTGTTTCTGAGGAGAAGCTGGTAGTTTGAACCATCAGCCCTGTGGTTAGCAGTCCAGTATTTATCCTACAGTGCCACACCTATATGAAGTGATTTTAAGGAACAGTGAATCGTTTGCTTTTTTTTTTCTTGACAAATAACTGGGTGTTTTTTTTTAGGAGAAACATACAAAATATCATCAAACATCCCATTCCTTCTGTAACCTAAGATAGAGAAAATAAATCAAAAGACATTTTACCAAATATGTTGTTGTTGTTAAATTCCATCTAGTCACTTCTGACTCAGAGTGACCTGAAAGTTGCTTCCCAGGGAGGAGATGCTCAATAAAATCAAAGAAATGAGGAGGCAAAAGAGCTGAACAGAAAATTTCAAAGTGCAGCATTATAATGAAATGTAGAAAGCTCTAGAATTAGAAAACCAAAAGGGAAGAACAAGATCAACATTTTTCAAGTGGAAATAACAGAAGAAAAAAATTAAAGCCTCAATTTGCAACAATAAAGGATTCTATGAGCAAAATATTAAATGATGCAGAAAGCATCAAAAGAAGATGGAAATAATATTCAGTCACAGCATCAAAAAGAAATGGTTGGCTTTCAACCATTTCAAGAGGTAGCATATGAACAAGAACAATAGTACTGAAGGAAGAAGTCCAAGGTGAAACGAAGGTTTCAGCAAAGCACCTATCAACAACTAAAACAAATATTAATACCTGAAACTCAGCAATTTCCAGGTATATAGATGATACAACCATGCTTGTTAAAAGCAAAGAGGACTTCAAACACTTAAAGTACATAAAATACTTACTTATGAAGATCTAAGACTATAGCATTCAGTATAGATTGCACAGCCATGTAAAAAGAAACAGAAATCCTCACCATTGGACAAATAAATAGCATGAAGATAAATGGAGAAAAGATTGAGTTGTCTAATACTTCATTTTGCTTGAATCCACTATCCACATTCATGGAAACAGCAGCCAATACATCAAATGATGTACTGACTTAGGCAAATCTAATCCAAAAGACCTGTTTATAATATTTAACAAAGATGTCAGTTTGAGGATTAAGTCATGTCTGACCCAAACCCTTGTATTTTCAATAGCCTCATACACATGTGAAAGTTGGACAATGAATAAAGAAGACAATAGAAGAATTGATGTATTTAAGTTATGGTGTTGGAGGAGAATATTTAAAGTATTGTACCATGAACTACCAGAAGAACTGTTGGAAGACATGTTCCTTAGAAGTTAAGATGGCCAGCTTTGTCTCTCATGTTTAGGACATATTATTAGGAAGGACCAGTCCCTGAAGAAACATCATGCGTTTTAAAGTGGATGGTCAGCAAAGAAAAGGAAGACCTCCAATGAGATGGATTGGCACAGTGTCACTAGGCATGGGCTCAAATATAGCAACAATTGAGAGATTGGCACAGGAACTGGCAATGTTTTATTTTGTTGTACATAGTGTCACTATGAGTTGGTACCAACTCAAGGGTACCTAACAGCAACATAAACATCTTGATCTAGTAGGGAAACTAGGCCCTTACAAAATCCTTTTGTAAAAGAAAAGTTTGTGCTAACTATCCAACATTTCTCGTATATGATATAAATCAATACCTGACCTGTAAAATCACTTCCAACTCTCCTAGACCAGTGAATTGCCTTGAAATCAATTTTTAACTCATGGTGACCTTTTGTGTGTCAGAGTAGAAGGGCAATCCATAGGGTTTTCAGTAGCAAATTTTTTGCAAGTAAATTGCCAAATCTTTCTCTGAAATGCCTCGAGCTGAATTGGACAGGCCAATCTTTCTGTTAACACTTCAGTTATTTGCACCCTCAGGGACAAGAAATTGCCTAAAAGGGACCTTGAAATTGACCTCTACCCGTCCAGAGGCCAAAAGACTTGTAGGTATAGGTGGCTGAATTTGATTTTGAATAGGGTATGATATGTTATTTTAAGGCACTGGCCAACAGTGATGCATGCAAATTTGAAGAAGCCCTGTTGGCACAACTTTTAAATGGTTGACAGCTAATGAATAATCAGGGAATCAAAACCATTAGCATTTTTCACACACGAGAGATTTTACTTGATTTCTGTCAAGATTACAGTCTCAGAAACTATATGGGACAGTTCTACTTTGTTCTATAAGGTCACCATACAGTTCAATCAACTCCACAGCAATGGATTTCTGGTGTGAGCTAAACATATTTGAAAATGAAAACAGGAAATGTAAAGGACGAAGGTGGCAGTGTCTCAGCTTTAGCCTGGCTGCACTGCTGGCTGTGAAGAAGCATAATTCTAAAGGCCAACATCATTGCTGGGTCTGTGCTTCAAATTGGACTCAGCCTTTTCATCTTCCAGTTCAAACTGGGAAAAGAGCAAAAATAATTAATGTATAGTTTTCTGAAAGTGAAAATTTCCATTGGGATTCAATATAAGTTTTGTCTTTTCGTCTTTCTCCACTTTTACACAGTGGCTATAACAATGGTTTCAAACATATGAAAAGATTGGAAGATGACTTAGGACTGGGCCATATTTGGCTCTGTTACATACAG
>NW_006408529.1:277911-279255 GCF_000296735.1 Chrysochloris asiatica
TATATATTATTTGTAAATGCTGCTGAGTCAGTTCAAGCCCATATCTACCATTTATAGGGTTTCGGAGAAGAGGCTGGTGAGCCCTCTGATCTTGCGGTTCAAATCCACCTTGCAGTCCAGAGCATTAATCTGCATTACCACACCAGGACTCTCTCTCTCTCTCTCTCTCTCTCTTTCTATATATATATAGTATACATATAATCCATTTGTTACCTTTCTTTCAGAATAATTGATGGTTTGATTAAGTTAAACTAGTTTTGTTACTGTTATTGCTACTGTTTAAATTTGCTGCCTTTCTTGGTTAATCATAGCACGTGTGTAGCAACGAAAGACAACAGAAATTGAAAAGAGTACATTACACATCATTTTAAATGCCCTAGAAGTTTCTGAAACTATAAAGGAGTTGAATTTAAGAGGAGAAACTTTTATTTCAATTGCTTGGCATTAGCTGCAGTAGAAAATTCAAGCAATTTAAGTAATTTTTTGTTTCTTCCCATTATGTGAAGGCAAAAGAAATTTAGAAAGAAAGAAAAATATCTGTCTTGTGTAGAAGAGTCTGTTTTCTCATTATTTTAGCAAGATAATTCGTTATTCCATGGTGGCTGTAGGAGTGTGACCATGTAGTTAACTATCACTTCTCAATATATTTTAACCTAATAGCAATGTGGATAATTTCAGCCTTGCTACTGGATGATTATAAATGTTCTTATTAACTGTGTCTCCTCTAAATTTCCAGAAGTACAGTGTATTCATCTTTTGTTTTGCTTGTCAGCAAGAGGAAATTATTTTTTTGTGGTTTTCATTTATGCTAAGTTTTACTGGAATGAGGATGCTGAATCTTATTACATGAAACTCTTTTGCATCAGAAAGTAAATAATGTACCTTCCAAATTATTAAATTCATAAACCTTAAGTAACAGCCTATCTATTCTGTATTAATATTTTCTCCAAATTTAGAATTATGATAAGGATATTTGATTAATATTAAATATGCTTTTATTTTCATGTAAAATTATCATTTAAAAAATTATTTCCTTAGGCTTTTTTAATTATAATAACCTTTTAAAATTCACATTGCTTCATATCTCTCAAGACACAAGTCACACATCATGGTGTATTTAAAGTATTTCCTAAAATCTTCCATACTTTGGATGTAAGAAAGATAATAATCCTCACTGGTAATAATGTGCTTTAACAAACAGCATAAATCCAAGTTCTTGATTAGATTTGTGCCTTTCTAGATTTTCTAGTAAATTTAGCACTCAGAGAGAGCAATCCTGCAGTCTTCTGGTATTACTGTTGTATTACCAGTCCTGAGCACAGTACCGGGACACAATACACAATA